>NC_083483.1:462500-472500 GCF_030014155.1 Tachysurus vachellii | reverse complement strand
AGAAACAGCAGCTCTGTGAGCTCATTGATACTATGATTAACTACAACCTGACTTACAGACAGGAACGTACACCTGAGGGACAGTACACCTACGTCCTTGAACCGTCAGTACACACACACACACACACACACACACACTTGCCGACAGTAAAGCTGCCTGGATTGACTGAGCTACCACTGGAGATAAATAATTAAAACAAAAGTAAATAAACTATTACTGTGTGTGTGTGTGTGTGTGTGTGTGTGGGCGCGCAGTAACGTAGAGGACGTGGTGCGGTTTCCTGGTCTGCCCCCTCGGAGACAGTTGACCTATCAGGTGAAGCAGCTGATCGCCAGGGAGACGGAGCTGGAGAGGATGAGGAGGGTAGAGCGAGCACAAGAGAAACACAAGTCTCAGAAGGTGAGACTGCAGAAAAAGGTCTACATTTAAAGACGTGTGGAGATTCAGTGACCCACAGAAAAGTAATCCCTCTCTGTAACTGCTGTTCACGTGTGACACGGCCAGGAGAAGACGTTACAATACAAAGCAAAACCTTCATCTCAAGGTTTCGCTCGTGTGAGAGCAGAATTCTCCTTCATTATCTCTGTTTCTAACATCTGATCATACATCATACAGGTGCTTTCAGGATTATGGGTTAATGCTTTAATGCTCCTTTAACCCAAGCATGTGTTTCCTTTCTTTCTTTAGATGGACACGGTTGAAGAAGTAAAGGAGGTGAAGAAACCTCAGGGCAAGACGCAGACGAGCAGGAACCACCATCAGAGGCTGGAGAACATCGTGAGACAGACGGTGGTGGAGAGTAAGGTGAGATAATGATGTTCTGATCTACTGACTAGAACACTTCTGTACCGTGTCCCACAGCATGGCTGGAAGTCAGCAGACACAGAACAGGTGCAGCTTCATTTGCATACCACGTTGACTATTTACCAATCAAATCAGCAGCAGCCGGTGGTATACGCCCTCTTATGCAAATGAGATTTCAGAACATCTGACATCTGAATGGATGTGAACTTACTGCTGCTCCACTGTAGTGTTAATGAAATAATCAACACCAGGACAGAGTTCACAACATCAAGTCTTTTATTCTTTAGATTCTAATATTTTCATAAATATAATTTCCACAAAATGTTTTGTTTACATTTTACAAACATAAAATGTTGACTTGTTAAAATTTTCTCCACGATGACACTTTTTTGTTGAACAGCCTGAAACAGATTTTTTCGGACGAGCTGTCGTACCTAAAGAGAAGGTGTCTGCTACCACAGCTACAGGTGTGTGTGTGTGTGTGTGTGTGTGTGTGTGTGTGTGTGTGTTTTGTTAAAGAGCAGTGCTGCTGTCGTCTGTGCTGCGGTTCCTCACTTTAATGCCTGTTCTTATGTGTTTAGATGGAGACGGGAAGCCGAGCATCAGCTGTCAGATCGGTAAAGCTGTAGGTAACAGTGACGTCTGGTTCCGCTTTAATGAAGGAGTTTCTAATGCAGTGCGCAGAAACGTCTACATCAGAGAGCTGCTCTGAGCACAAACTCTGCATAACGTGCTTATTAATAAAGAAAGAAATAAAATTTTGAACATTTATTCTTCTGGTCGTTTCATTTCTACACAGTTTTCTTTACAGAAAGACGAATGATACAAATACTCATGTTACATGAGTTAGTTTTGCTGAAGGTCACCACAACAAAACACATTTCTAGAAGGTTCCAGCTTCTGCTAGAGAACCACACATTTTCCAGACTCCACCCACGGGTTGGCCTTCAGCAGCTCAGCATTCAGAAACGGATCTTCAGGCATTTTACCTTCGGTCCATTTCACCAGCCTGGAAGGAAAAGATAAAGTGTGTGAGAGAGATCTGAGGTTTAGTACGGAGCAGAACCACCGGAAGAGCTTTGACACGTGGACGTCACTCACTCGGGGATCGACGCAGACGTTTTCTCTCGCGGGAAGTCCAGCTGCTGTTTCAGACTTTCCACCATGTCCTTCAGCTGAGTCTCGTCCAACTCGTCCATCTGACCGGGTCCCAAGATACAAAGGGAAAAAAAGTAGCATGAACGACGTCGCATTTACATCAAGACTGGAAATGAATTAAACACTCAACACAGGTTTAGACGTAAAGGGCCGGTGTTTAACACTACAATTATTTTAACAAATATCTTTATATTATCTTTAAAATACTGAGTATTATATACAGATACTATTATTTTTCAAGTCAAAGTTAATCATTTTAGTCTTAATTAAAAAATCAGATTAATTCTTTTATTTGGAAAAGTATTTAATGAATAATCAGACTAATTGAGATGAAACCGAGTGTGTATATAATACAGGTGTGTAGATAAAGTACATGATACGTGACGATCATCACCTAACACACACACAGCAGTGTTCTATCACTCTTCAGTACACAAACAGACAGCTGTAACTATAAGACATAAAATCTCCTACCTTTGTATCTGCGATGTGAACGATGTGAACTGTGAGTGTGGAGCAGCGATGAGCTCGGTGCAGTCTGACGATGGAACAAACGTGTTTTGTTACTCAAATGATCACCTTTATACTTTTGTGTGTTGTGCTAGAGAAAAGGGGCGGAGCTCTGATTTGACTGTCCATCCCTGATGTAAAAGAGATGTAAAGTGTTTCTGGTTTTCAGTGAAATCCCAGACCATCATCACAAAACATGAACTCAGTAACACTCCTGTAACAGTGATGAAACAAGGACATCAGGAACACCGGAGGTCTGTCATCACAAAGCCTCTGATAAATATGTTCATTAACTTTAATCAGGGGGTCTGGTCATTATGATGGTGAGCACTTATAGAGTCAACAAGAAGAAGATATGAAGAAACATCTCAAGATCATCACTGTCCAGGAACATGAAGGAGAACTGACTCTTCGTTACAAACTCTTAATAACCAAAAACCCTGTTAAAGTAATATAGGACACATACAGACACACACACACACACACACACACACCCAGACAGACACTTACAGAGGCACACACACACACAGGCACAGAGACACCCAGACAGAGACACTCACAGAGAGGCACGCGCACACACACACCCACACACACAGAGGCACAGACACCCAGAGACACACACAGACACAGACACAGAGGCACAGACAGAGACACTCACAGAGAGGCACACACACACACACACACACACAGACACCCAGAGACACACACAGACACAGAGGCACAGACACACCCAGACAGAGACACTCACACACAGAGGCGCGCACACGCACACACACACACACACACACACACAGACACCCAGAGACACACACAGACACAGACACAGAGGCACAGACACACCCAGACAGAGACACTCACAGAGAGGCACACACACACACACACACACACAGGCGCGCACACACACACACACACACACACACACGTTTTACTATAAAAGGAATGAAAAACTTTCAGATTTTATTCTTTATTTGTTCTAGAGTTAAAATATTTCTGGACTGAGGGAGTTTATCATTACAGAATAATTTAGTGTATTTAAAATACATTTTATATTTAAATATTTTAAATATTCAACAGATCAGTAAAGACAATACAATAAATCAGGTCCAACATTTAAATTTTAACTCTAATTTTATTTATTTATAAATACAAAATTTCAGTGTTGATGGAATGTTCTAAATAAAAATCCAGAACTTTATTATGTTTGTGCTCTTACACCACAGTGAAGTCCTGTTGTGTTACGAGGACATGAACAGATGAGAAGTAGGAGGTTGTGTACAGATGAAGAGGTGAGAGCTGCAGGTTTTAGAGCTACATCAGCATGTTGGGTCATGTAGGAAACTTCTGTCCAACATGGTGGAGTTTCCATCATGGAATCTCACCATGTGAGAAGGTTCCAGTTCCAGCACTGGTGAGTGTGGATGTTGTGCAGATCTCCATGTGAGCAGTAGGTTTGAAATCATGAGGAAAACAGGCATCGGCATGTGGAGGTGGAACCATCATGAACGCTCCTGATCCTGGAGCACTGGGAGGAGAGGACATCTGGTGAGAGAGAGATGGAGTGGGAAGAGCTGGATCTCCACATGAACCCTCCATCGCTGCCTGTGGAGAAAAATCTGTCCATCACTGAACCCTTCATATTGACACTTTTTAACTGAGTGAAATCCTGGAGTTCTCCAGCATCCTGAAGTGACCTCTGACCTGTCTGAAGCCTTACAGGAGAATAGGAGATGTACATCATGATGCTCACCACAGCTGAAGTAAAAGGAGCTCTGTAGATGTGCCTCTGGGGAAAATAGACATCTCGATCGACACTTGAGATGTTCTGAGGTTTTTTTACCTCAGCAGGAAGAACAGACAAACCTCCACAAGTAGACGGGATCTTACTGTTCACTGGAACACAAGAGAACATCTGAATACTTCTGTTTAGAAAAATAACTGAAGGAAAGCTGAGGTGGGGAACGTACACTTCGCTCCTGATTGCACTTTGGTAGTAGGAACCATCTGAACATCCGCATGTTCCTCAAACTGTGAAATAGTAAAGAGATAAATTAGAGGAAGGTGAAGGCTGAGTTTGAGGAAGGGGAAAAAATTAAAGAAGGGATTTTGCTCATGGAAAATTGATCAAAACAGCAACATCTTTAAACTTTAAAACACACGTCTTTATGCTCACAACCACGTGACAAATCTCTTCAGACGTGCGTCACTGGCTGCTCTAGTTCTCTTGTTCTGATAAAGATCATTATCTATACAGCGCTTCTAAACTCTCGCGGGTCACTCCGTCTCCTCCTCGTGCACTACACCGAACCTCCTCACTGCTCCGCGGTCCTTCATGTTCATGTGGAGTTTTTCTACATGTGAATGCAGTTTGTTGTGACGTGACGTAGGAGTTGTCAGTTGGAGGAGGAGGAGGTGTCCAGATTCCCACCTTCTTCCCAGTATTCCCAGGACAGACTCCAGCTCCACAGCGACCCTGACCAGAATAAAGTGCTTACTGAAGATGAACCACTTAATGACCAGGTTTATAATAATGACAACCAACAATAAACATTTATAAATAATATTTTAGAGGAGTTTTATATGAAACTGCTTCAGCACAGTGACATACAGAACGCCACAGAAACATTTTTGAGCATTTGGCAGAGCGACTTACATAAACCCAGCAATTGAGGTTAGGGGCCTTGCTCAGGGGCCCAACAGTAGCAGCTTAGTGGACATGGGACCGAACTCACAACCTTCCGATTGCTAGCCCAACACCTTAACCACTAGGCTACTACAAGCCCCATCAAACATTACGTCCAAGCGTCGCTTTCATTTACCTTCTCAGTTCTCCGAGCACTCGGGGGTCTCTTCCTCGTCCTGCACACAAACAGGACACAGCTTTTTTTTCCTGTGTGCTTGTGTTTAACACAGACTCTGTGTTTAACTTACACTACACCAGTGATGTGAGCATGAACTCTTCGACTCTCAATCAGCAGGATCCTGTGACACACGGCAGAGACGTTAGCATGCGTGGAGCAGAAACCATAGGATATAAAACACACATGATCATGTGATCGAACCCAAACAGAGCTTCACCTGGACTGCATCCATCCTCTGGGCCACAGGGTTTTCACGCTCACCTCCAAAAAACACTTCAAATAATCTTCTAAACTCTGATCAGTGGCAGCATCCAGCTCATATCTACTCATCTTCAGCCTCACCACCTCACATAACACCTCCCTGAGAACACCACACACACACACACACACACACACACACACATCAGCAATGCTACAAATAGATTTGCAAATTTTTTACATTAAATCCGTCTGAAACCTGATCTCCTCATTCCATCGAAATCTCTTGCGAGGTGCAAAAACTCGTTTTCCGCTCGACTCGTCCTCCTCATCATCTGATCCTTCACCAGCTTGCTTGTCTTTCACAACCTCCAGTCTACACACACACACAAACACACACACACGTTGATTCCGAACACTCTGGATGGTGAAGGTGTGTGAAGCGGTGTTCCAGCGTACTTGGCTGCTCTGGCTTCAGAGTGAGCTCGGCAGTGATGGTTGAAGCGGTCGATCTGCTCAGGCATGACTCTGAACACCGTCTCCTCCAGTTTCTGGATCAGGAATGTCAACTGATCGTCCTGAACAAGAAACGGTCACATGATTAAATAGAAATTCTGTGGTTCCCTTAAAAGAGGGAAGAGAAAAAGATTTTTTTAAAAATCACCTCTAACACACAGACAGACAAACACACACACGCATGTTATTTGAGGTCAAACCTGAGGAAGTTCCTGTAAGCTGGGCTCCAGTGTAGGGGCATCAGGAAGTGAAGTAGGAAGCGTCTCAGGTAGAGTCTCTCGGTTCTGATCGTTAGTCAGGAGCCCATCCTGCTCCGCTGCTTGGTGACGATCATCAGCACCATCGAGGATCAACATCAGATCAGCTGAGGAATCGGCCTGGTTGTTGGAGTCCTGGTTGGCTGCTGGAGAAGGTTCCGTCAGCTTCATGTTAAACAGCTGGAGCTCCTGAAGCTTCTCCTTGTGAAATTTCCTCAACAGGTCATTCAGGTTCTGCTGATGCTTATTCGCCTTCTTTTTCTTATCTACTGACACTCCGCTGGAGAAAAAGCCAGAAAAAGCATCTACACCATTTACTGCTGGAGCAATGTAGAAGAAAAACAGAGGCTTAATGATAGTAATTAATAAATCAGTCAAACAAACACAAACACACTGAACAATTAAGACATTTACTATAAACAAACTGATGAATATCTAATATTTTAGACCGTTACAAGAACCTGTGTTCTGTGTTTTCTCCTTCGGGCCGAACGTCGTCTTTTCTCTTCTTCTTCTTCGTCTTCTCCTCGCCTCCTTCTTTCAATTTCCGTTTCTCCACAAGATAGAAATCACACATTTCTTTACAAAGCTGTTTAAACTAATAAAAAGTTTAGTGCATAACAAGCTGTAATGAAAAAACCGAACACACAGAACACGAGTAGAGAAATAAACCTTGGGTTTAAAGTTCTCCTCAAAGTCATCGCTTTCTTTTTCTTCACCTGAAGCTGGTCTGAACTGAAGAGTCCCGATGTTAATGTAAAATCCTCCATACTTAGTGTTCAGACATGAAGGAACCAACTCATCATACTGCAACACAAAGGGGAAAGAAGTAGGTCTAAAACAGCGCCATCTACAGGAGAGAACAGCTATAATAAACTGTACCACTGCACAAGATGCAGCCCACAAGAATCTCAAAGGGATAAACAGATTTCTACTCACAGCCTCAGAGTTATCAATAAAGGAGTCAGTGTCGTCATATCCGTCGCCCAAGTCCACCAAATCCTGCACTCGGTCTCCTCTCTGTTTGGGAGCTTCACCCTATAAAAAGCCCCAGTGTTTCTACATCCAGCACAAAATGTCACACAATGATTTGTAGGATTCAGTTGTAGGTACCATGTGACCACCGCCAGAGGGCGACATTTTACTTAAATTACTAAATTAATTCTAAATAATTAAATTACTAAATAGATTCTGGGTAAAATTTCGAGTAAATAATGGATACAAATATTAATGTTGAAAAAAATCTAATTGATCACGTCACAAGAAATTTATAAAAAAAAAAAAAAAAAAAAAAAAAATAGAAAGACGCAGAAAACGTGAAACATGTCATGTAAAAAACCCACGTGCCTTTTCATGAAGGGTGTTTAATTGTGTGATTATTTCTGTTTTTCACTCACGTGTTTCTTCTGTAACATTGTGACCAGATCCTGAAGCTCATCTCCATCTCCATCCACTTCACTTCCTCTCACCTGCAACCCGGGAAAGAAATGACAACATCCCTAAATAATGCACATTTATTCAGATGGACATGTGGACATGTGGACATGTGGACATGTCCTGTACCTCTGTGAGCTGTGGATAGTGAAACTCCGCACAGCGCGTGCCATCCGGCTCAAAGAGCACGAGCTCAATCCTGGCACTGAGTGAGGGGGGGGCAGGAGGGGTAACTAACTCCACTGTCTGGGGTAAATGACTCTCACTGGGGGTATTAACATCAGAGTGAATAGACAGAGTAGTGAGCTGAACCCTGCACGGTGTCGCCATCACTAAAAAAAACACAAGCCCTAAAGAAGCTCCGCACGCGCACCTGAGCACACTTAAGTTTAATAGAAAGCCAATAAGAAGCGAGAACGGGGCGGTGACGTCATCAACCCGACTGTTTAGGACTTGTGTCAAAAATTAAGAAATAAATTAAACTAAAGATAAATAAGGTAAATAAATCATAATGTGTTTAGTTCAGTAATTCAACTCTAACAGTGAAACTCGTGTTTTATATAAATTCAGTTTAAGACTTTAGTTCTTTTAATTGTGATTTTGGTTCACATTTAATAAAATATAATCTCTCTCTCTCTCTCTCTCTCATTCTCTCTCTCTCTCTCTCATTCTCTCTCTCATTCTCTCTCTCTCTCATTCTCTCTCTCTCTCATTCTCTCTCTCTCTCTCTCATTCTCTCTCTCTCTCTCTCTCTCTCTCTCTCTCTCTCTCACTCTCTCTCTCTCTCTCTCTCTCTCTCTCTCTCTCTCTCTCTCTATGCCACTAATGAGCTCAATCCTGATGTTCTACCCCTGGTTGGAGTCTCGTCTCCCGGTGGTCACCCTGCCATGGATTGATCTTCATGGTCAGTCAGTGTCTCATGGTATTGTTGTGTATGAAGCCACCAGGAGACGTCATGTCTTCTTCTGAACCAGTGTTGTGTCAGTCAGCTGTATGTTCTGGTGTTTATCATCAATCAGGTCTGTGCTGAACTCAGAGTTTATGATGACCCATTAGTTCCTCAGGAGCTCTCGGCTGCACTATTATAAACTGTTGTAGAAAGGACATTATTTACATTTACACTATTTACTGTAGAGTGTCACCCAAATGAGGATGAGGTTCACTTCTGAGTCTGGTTCCTCTCAAGGTTTCTTCCTCTTATCATCTCAGAGAGTTTCTCCTCACCGCCGTTGCCTCCAGCTTGTTCATTAGGGACAGAGAGATATCTAGTATTTTATATATTAAGTTAATCTTTTTTAATTAATTTTAAACTTTAATTGTATATATTCACTTATTTATTTTTATTCTTATTTCTTCTTCTTCTTCTTCTTCTTCTTCTTATTATTATTAGTAGGGTTCAAGCGCGAAGCGCTGGAAACCTCTTGTTTTTGTTAGGATTTTTATTATTATTATTATTATTATTATTATTATTATTATTATTATTATTTTTCCGCCCTAGAAACGGTCGTGCAGCCCAAACCGTAAGGCCTAGAGAGCTCAAACTTGGTCAGATGGTAGTACTGGTCACAGTTACTCAGGGCCAAAAATTTCAGCGAAATCGTGTTTGTCCCCATAACCCCTAAACCCCTAAAACCCCTATGTCCAAATCTCAAGTGCTTTATATCATTGGAATCCTTGGCTCATGACTTAAAAAACGTACATCTCCGATTTCATTTCCACCATTAAATTTTTTCGCTATCGTGCATTTTATCCGAAACCTACTTTTGCTAACTAGTCCTAGGTTTTTCGCCTGATCAAGACCAATCCAGTGCAGTAATATTCTCTGGAGTCTCAATGACAATAATTTTCGAAAAAAAGTCGAAATGTTGATTCAGGGTCCTTAAGGGGCCCCAAAAAGTTTGGACTGTGAGGAGCCAGTTTTACTAAAATGTCAATAACTCAAGAATTAAATGAGCTATCAACACCAAACTTGGGACACATGTGAAAGAGGTCAAACTGAGGTCACAGTTCAAAAACCGTGGCGATTGGCCACTTCGTGGCGCTATAACGGAAAAATCACTAAAAACAGCCATTTTTAAAAAAAGGCCCTCTAGCGCCCCCAACAGTCCAAAAACCCAATTTTGTGCTGACTTGTAAGGCAAAGATTCTGATTCTGGTTCTGACTCGGAGTGGGTGGGGCCTAACCAGGAAGTGGGCGGGGCTTTAACCGGTAATAATTAATTTGTAATATTTATAACACTAGCTTACTACCTTTATGTTTTTATG
>NC_083483.1:450000-455000 GCF_030014155.1 Tachysurus vachellii | reverse complement strand
TATAGAACAGAGGACAGGATGCATTATGGGATATAATACAAATTTGTCTCTGACTTTGTAGAAATAATATTTACAAATCTTGTATTCTTCCAGTTTGTAGAGCTGTTTGTTCTGCTTGTTTTCGGTCAATTTCGAGAGACCAGGAAAAAAAACAAAAACAAAATAAATAAATAAGAATCAATCCACATCTAATCCTCCTCCTCTTCCTCCTCCTCTTCCTCCTCCTCCCTTACCTGCCTGATCTGTCTCGTGTTGTGACGGCGGTGTTATTGTTTATCGAGATGGACGTCAGGTAAAATTAGCAGCCGCCGCGGAAAACGTCTTAAACGGCCCACGTGACGTCACATGGGATAAACGTTTCCCATTGGTCCCCAAATTTCCTCTAATCATATTGTCTCACAAAGTGAAGGAGAAAAAAATTACCCACCACCCAAACCGCGCTCCACTCCCACTGCATTTTTTTTCTGTTCAAGTAGAAGGTGAAGCATGCGCGCGCTTAGACCTCCGCCGTGTCCGCGCGCGCGCTAACGGCGACTCGGGAGCTCGTGCTGCGTTCAGGGACGGTTTTGAAAAGGAACTTCCTCCTGTCTTTCTCTCTCACACTCTCCTGATCTCTCCCTCCCTCTCGCTCTGTTCAGGAGATGAGATGATGGACAGTAGGATGCTCGAGCACCCGCGCGCGCAGTATGGGATGGCCGGTGTCGGTTTTCCGTACCACCTCAGCCACCATCACCGCCATGTCTACGACATCGCCGGACACCAGATGCAGACTGTTGCTCCCTTTTCCATAGACGGATTATTAAACGGCTCCTGCTCGGCCTCCGTAGTCAGCTCGAGCAGTCTGCTCACGACCGGTTGTGCCGTTAATGCGGACAATCAAGCTTACAAACTCACCGGTGGGTCAAAACTTATTATTATTATTATTATTATTATTATTATTATTATTATTATTATTATTATTATTTAATCCGTTCAGTATTGTGTGCAGTTTATCTTTCAGACCTCAGTCTTATTTTAAAACATTCAAAGTATAAATTCATAATTAAGCTCATTATATATAAATATTATATTAATATATAAATAAATGATCTCGTTATATGAAATCTTATTAATGTTGTAGCAGTTATATTTTTTATCGTAAATATATTAAAGCAGATGGAAAGATGGAAATTACACAGAGTTAATAATGTGTATTTTTGAAAAATTATTTTAAAAACATTATATTATATTATATATTATTATATTATTATATTATATATTATTATTATTATTATTATTATTATTATTAAAATGTAACATCAGAATACTAAAACCAGACTTTGCTAAAAGTGAAGCAATAAAATGAATTCAGCATTTTTTAAAGAAACTGTCAATAAAATAATGTCTGTAATTCCCGACATTTACTTTTATCTCGATGGGATTTCCGTCTCATTTCATTAGGATTAATAATAAACACACTTTATCTGGAGCAGCTTGTTCACTGTGTGTGATGTGTTCAGACTCTGCAGATCTGGATAAAGAAAGTCCCGGCTGTAAACGGAGACGAACGCGGACAAACTTCACCGGCTGGCAGCTTGAAGAGCTCGAGAAAGCGTTTAACGAGAGCCATTATCCGGACGTGTTCATGCGCGAGGCGCTCGCGCTGCGCCTGGACCTGGTGGAGTCACGTGTGCAGGTAAACAAAAGTGTTAATGATTATTTACCATCTGAATAAATGCTCAGAATGTTTATTCCTGATTAGTGCACTGATCTACTGATCTACTGATCCACTGATCTACTGATCTACTGATCCACTGATCTACTGATCTACTGATCCACTGATCCACGCGCGAGGCGCCTTACACACGGCACCGACATCTTATTGTTAACAACTTTTGCCTCACGCTCTAGTTTACACAATTTTATACTCCTTCTGGTTGGACGCGCTTCTGCTTTAGAAAGCTGCACGGATTCATTCCGGCTTTAAAACTAAGCTTTGCGTCTTTAACTCTCTGCGCGCGCTACAGGGATAAACATGCGCACGTGCACAATAGCTTCTTTTTTGGGAGAGAAATAAAGAGCAGGTTTGTGATTAGAAACGATCAGGCAGAAGGACACAACGAAACACCCACTTACTGTTTGCGCACACAAGTTGACTTTATTTATTTATTATTATTTAGTAGTTTTTTTTTTTTTTATAAAAACTGCACCTAAAAACAAACAAACAAAAAAATCTACTCATGGTGACCAAAAACGTTTCCATCACAAAGCCAAATATTAGATATATTATTATGATTGTGGGAAAGAAAAATGTTTTTCCTCTCAGGTTCATTGTGATTCGTGATATTTGTGCCATTATTACAGTTTCTCAGGTAGAGAAGTGGAACATCCACATTTCTAGGTTTAGAGGTTTAAATGCATCATGCCTGTGATGATAAAGGTGTATTCAATGTGTTGGTGGTTTAAAGAGATTAGTGAAATGAACCCTGTTCCTGTGAACATGATGGTGACCTTATGGAACCTTACATTTAGTTCCAGATAATTAATTTCAGACAATTGGTGCACTTTATAGTCTACTGACTTATCAAGTCTTATCAAGTCCCAAGTGTTAATGTTTCTGTTATGAAAACCACTGATGGAGTGCATTCTGACCATCACATCCAGGCCTCTCTCTCTCTCTCTCTCTCTCTCTCTCTCTCTCTCTCTCTCTCTCTCTCTCTCTCTCTCCCCATTACACTGAATGAGAAATAAAGAAGAGTTCATGTGTTTGTGTACTCAGGCTTCTAAGCGTGTTTAGACTATTACTAGTATCTGCTGAGAAGAAACAGTACTAAACAGCACCTTTCTTGCCGCTGGACAAGAGAATGCACCTACATGTCCATAGTGCAGGCTAGCTTTCAGAGTAAAGGTTCGCTTTGTGCACATTATATATATATATATATATATATATATATATATATATATATATATATATATATATATATATATATATATATATAGTACTTTAGTTGCTTATTTTGGAGAGAGTTTTAATATAAAAGGCTGTATTTTATATCCAGTTGTCCAGAATCTTTTTTTTTTCACTATTAAATGTTATTATATTATAAACGCTGTTGTACTGTTCTATGAAGTGTACACCTTCTCCACAGTTATTACCTGATATATCAGGAATTTAAATGAATTGAAGGTGTTCCCTTAATGGTTTCACCTCCAGTACAAGAAAGAGTCCTTTAATTCTAAAAGTGCACTTCACCAGAATGTGAGAAAACTAAATCAGTTCATGTTACAAATGTAGTGGCTTTTAATTGTGTTATTATACACACCTGGAAAAAAGGGTACTAAAGTGTACCTTTAGGTGGCACCTTTAACTTTTGTAACTTTTATGAGGAAATATGGACAGACAGCACCTTTAAGAGAGATTTAAGGTGTAGACAGGAGCCAGTGAAGGTTCTGGTGCTGTGTGTTTCTTTTACTTCATACTCAGAACTCAGAATGTTTAGATATATTTGGATGTATATTTGCACCTTACAATCACAGTTTACATTTACTCAGATGTTTATTCACTCAGATTTATGAGATATATTCACTCAGTTTATTTATGTCTATTTATTATAACTACACTGCTGTTACCTCCCATACTATCTGTCTCTATATCGCACTAACTGCTGATATTATTATACAAAATCTCTATATTGCATTGACAATGTAAACACTTGATGAGAGAGAAGGGAAACTAAAGGGAATCTCACTTCCTCTGTATGTCTGCACATATGGTGGCATTGACAATAAAGAACCTTGAAATTAAGGCACTGCGTTTTCATTCACTTATCAGGCTGTGTGAATGAACGTTATCATCACGTGGGCTGGTTCCCTTATATTCTGTCCCTTTTTTATGCAATTAAAAGTTTATACGACTGTAATTACCTTAATATAATATCTTCATGATAGTTTAGTACTCTTTTGTTCACACAGTGTATTAGAGTCCTCATGACATTGTTGCTCTTGGTGTTGGCTGTAGGTCTGGTTTCAGAACCGGAGAGCCAAGTGGAGAAAGAAGGAGAACACGAAGAAAGGTCCTGGTAGACCAGCACACAACTCCCACCCGACCACATGCAGCGGAGAGCCCATGGACCCAGAAGAGATTGCACGGCGTGAGCTACAGCGGCTCGAGAAGAAGAAGCGCAAACAAGAGCGAAAACTTCTCAAATCCCAGAACAAGTTCTTGTCCTCTGAGTTGCTGCACACTCCTGGCTCAGACAGTGACATGTCTCAGAGCACAGACAACGAATCTGCACAATGCAGCGTCCCCACGTCCAGCACACATGCACGTCAACCCGACCACGACGCCGACGCCGACCCCGACATGCACAACCGGAACATGGCCCTGTGTCCCAGCGCTGACTTCACACGTCCTTCGTCCTTACAGAAGCTCAACCCTTTCAGCGTGGAGAGCTTGCTCGCTGACTCCAGTCCGAAACGGAAGCTGGCGTCATTTTCGTCCGATTTTTCTCAATCACCTGTCGTCGGTAAAGGTCACTTCCTGTTGTATCCCATCACGCAGCCTTTGGGTTTTATTGTTCCCCAGAAAAACACTGACTCCTCACACACGCTGACTGCAAACACACTCTGCACCGAGGCTAAACGACCAAAAAATGAGCAGCTTTCACCTGGAGCACATCACGTACACACACACACCACACACACCACACACTGCGAGCAGGAAGAAAAGTCGGACGCGGAAAGAAGTGAGGAAGTGAAAGCGTAAGATTCTCTTCCGACACAAGAGCATCTGAATCTTTAACATTTTTAATCACTCTGAACCTTTTTCTAAATAAAAGAATCCTCAACACGGATTTCCTTCATTCATACAGATGGATGGATTATTATTAGAATTATGATTATTATGTGGTTTTATTTGTTATTATCATTAGAGTAAAAGATGACGCCTTTCCAGAACAACAGGAATCCTCAGAAACGATAAATTATCAAATATATTTATATATGTAACATTTTTCATAAAT
>NC_083483.1:435000-447500 GCF_030014155.1 Tachysurus vachellii | reverse complement strand
TGCCGAAGATGTAGAACAAATTCAATTGGTTCTATGAAACAAGGTCGGAGAAAGAAAGCGGAATTTTTCACTCACGGGCGTCATTAAAAAACGAAATGTGGAAGGGGTGCAAATTGTTTTTTTATGTGCCATTATCCCTCCAGGCGTCGCTCATTTCTCTCGCTAATTACAAAGCAGACAGACAAGGAGACTGTCTGATTTTCAATTTAACCGATCGGCGTCCGTCCGAATCTCACCGAGATGCTGAAATATATGAGACGCTGTGTGAGACGAGAGGAGGAGAAAAAACTGGAAGGCTTGTCGATGCTGGCTAATGGGGGGAAGTGTGTGCGTGTGTGTGTGTGTGTGTGCCAATAAGTGTGGATCAGGCAGCTAATTTACCACCCCCTGTAGTCCTCTCTTCTGCCCCGTCCACGTGTAATTTCGCTCCTTCTCCTGGGAGGGATTGCACCCTCAGGGGAAGACACGTAACGACAAAACGCAGGCCCACTTTATTATTAGCATTTTTTTAACACTCACAACGCTCACTAATTTACAAACGAGGATATCAAGCTTAATTAACAGCAGTTGAGCTCCTCAGCACGGCTTATTTTTTATTTAAAGGAAACAAATGTCTGCAATTAATTAACCGGCATGATTTTCAAGATCCTTATTTGCATCCTGTACACACACACACACACACACAGACATCAGCAAAATTTGTCAGTTGTTTTGTCACATCTTTACCTGATCATCATTATGATCCAAAATGAAATCCATCCGGAGAACACAGTAAAAGTCCAAATATTTTCTTCAGTAAAGTCTCACAGTTTCTTCTCTAACAGCGTGAGGTCACTTCTCTGAAAACTTTTGTTTAAATCAAGAATCCAAATCTTAGTACTACAGTCATGTCTGTTTTTATGACACTTACAGTGTGTGTGTGTGAGTGTGTGTGTGTGTGTGTGCGAGTGTGTGTGTCTTTTGGGTAAAGCTGCATCCATATCACAAGTAAAAAAAAACACACACACATATTGAAAATGATTTAATAAAACACACTTTTCTGAAAGTGAATCTTGTAATACAATTCTATCCAGACACACACTAATACACACTAATACACACTAATACACACTAATACACACAGTTCACCATTTCTATTTTTTCAGTAATTCAATATACGAAACACAAAAGCAAAGCCTTCATCCTCTTTTTGTTTGTCGAGAGTTAATGGAAAAGCCCTAACTGTTAAATTGTAAAATTAGGAATTAGGCATGTTTGAATATGAATATTTGAATACAGCAAACATTTATAAAAGCTTAGAGGAAAAAAAAACATTGAAATGTTCAGCGTCTATGGTGTGTGTTTGTTTCAGAGCAGCTCCGTGTCTCAGTGTCTTGGTGCGATAAAAGATTATCCTGAATTCTATTAGGAGTGTGTAAGACTCTTATTATTTGGTGTGTCGTAAATCTGTGTTCAAACTGACACCAGGCACAGAACAGAGACACAACAACAGACAGATGTGGAAATGAAATGAAACATTTATCTCACACTCAGTAGCTCCAACCTTCAGCCTTTAGCCTTCTATTATCACCTGGTAAAGCTCTTATATATATATTTATATATCTGTGTGTGTGTGTGTGTGTGTGTGTGTGTGTGTTTTCTGAATGATTACACTACTGAAACATTACATTACGGACGTCTCATAGAGTCTCTGATCAACCCTTGAGTGAAAAGTTCAGCATGAAGTCTGCACCGCCTGATGGACGAAGCTGACACCGAGGCCATGGAGAGAGGCGGCAGATTGGCACTCTGAGGATCTTTACCACAGGCCAGGAGGAAGCACCGGGGCAGGACAGGCCGAGCTGCCAGGCCACGATAACCATGGCCTCGTTCCCACCTCCAGGACGCTGAGCTGCTGCTGAGACCTGAGACGGAAAGAGGAAGAAGAGGAAATGAGAGGGTGTATACACACACATACACACACACATACACACACACACACACACACACACACACATACACACACACATACACACACACACACACACACACGCACACAGACAAAAGCTTTAATACATCAGAAGGAGGACATATTAAAGGAACAGTTAATTGCAGTGAGTCCTTTTAGTCTCTGTGTCGCTCATTTTTAACTTTGATTAACTTTTCAAATTAAATAAATATAATTTACAACTTTACTATTACTATAATTCTTAATAATAATTACTCATTCTCAACCAAAAACATCAGAACTCCATGACAAAGCAGCTAGCTTATATTTTACTATCTTGAGATGATATTTATTACATTTACATTTATGGCATTTAGCAGACACCCTTATCCAGAGTGACTTACAACTGAGCAACTGAGAGTTAAGGGCCTTGCTCAGGGGCCCAGCAGTGGCAGCCTGGTGGACCTGGGGTTCGAACCCATGACCTTCCGATCAGTAGCCCAACACCTTAACCACTGAGCTACCACATCCCCACACAGCTACCACATATTAAAGTGTCTATGGGTTAAAAGTTTGAGCTACAGATCATCAGGTGCTTATTTTTATGCAGAGAAATGATGATAGAAATGATGGAAAATGCTGCAGTTAAGAGTAAAGACAAGGTGTTCATGACCAAGCTCCTGATGCGATTATTCAAAAACACAATTTAATAATCAGTAAGTGTCCTGCTGACACGTCACATCCTGTTTCACTCATGACTGAAAGTCAATTTAATGAAGAGAAAAAGTCACCACAATGTGCTCATAACGTGGCAAAAATTAAAATAAATAAATAAATGAAGCCTAGCATAACAGTTTATACCCTACACTCGTCCAGTCCCTGATGAGAGGCTTTAACTCTTCCATTACACAATTTTTTAATTACTACAGCATGCGTGTGCTCGTTAAGTGGGCTTTCCTCATAACACACAAAAACAACAACAGTTGCTACAAAAAAATCACATTACCTTTAATTAATTAGTTATAATTCAGTCTAAATACACCCTGTTAACAGAACAGAACAGAACAGAACAGGAAGATTCAGTAAAAAAAAAAAAGCACAAACACACAAACAAAGAAAAAAAAAGCAGAAGGAAAATAAACAGCTTAAACTCGCTTTCCGGTGGAACAGGCAACGGACTCCTCTGGTGGTGCCTGGGAATCATAATCTGGCGTAAATAATGACATCTCTCTTCACAGTCACAAGCGTTAGCCAAATTAAGAACAGACACATAGACACACACACACACACACACACACACACACACACACACACACACTGCAAAGCTCCAGCCAGTTCCACTAATTATTTACTCCACACTGACCCCCATGGCCACACGGGCGGCTGCCAGCTCCAGCAGAGACACCAGCATGTAAGAAAAAAACAAACAGCCAGTGAGAGTGAGACATCAGCTCATTACTCCACCACCACGTTAAGGGCGGTAACATGTTTCGTATGTGTTGTACATGACTAGAACCCAGAACACGTACGACCACTTCTTCAAATGACACGTTGAGTCTCACCATCAGTAGCAACATGGTCGACCTTCTGCCCACTGCCCCTGCCCGTCCACCCCCTCCCTGCCCGTCCACCCCCTCCCTGCCCGTCCACCCCCTGCTCTCCCGCATGCGTCAGTGCAGCACTCTGTGAACACTCTCATCAGTACTGTCCTTCTCACCCAGGAAGTGTGTTGAGTGCCATGTTCTGAAAAGCTCTCATCGTTTCGCCCTTTCAGTCTCGACTCCATCAAAAGACGGAACAAACCAACAGACTGAAACCATTTAAAATCTGATATCTGTTGTAGTTCCTTTTTCTGGCTGTAGAAGGTTCCACAGATGCCCCGACCCCTCTGTGACACTCTAGTGCTATAGAACGAATTAGTGAGAGTTTTCCAGTGTGACAGACAAAATAACTAACGCACCTCACCAGCTAGGGCTAACGGTCTGTTATGTGTTATATTAAGAGAGATATATAACAGCTCCTCCAGGCCGAGCTCACTGCCTCTCTCATACAAATAATCTAATGTAAACTCAGACCTTTAAACAGTGAGGACCTGAAACTCAGATCTTTGTGTACATTAGGTCTAGTGAGCATATACAGCAAGCTAGCTAGTACAGTTAGCTTGCTTTGCTAACCTAATCTGAGATGGAAGCCTTTAACCAATGATTTTAAGTGACAGAGAAAATAAAGCATGTGTAAATGTTTAAAGTGGCGATTAGCAAAACCCTGATGGCTATAAAACACATTCATACTTTATAATGCAGGGGAATGTATAAACTCATCATAACTATGACATTAGCATAAACTAGCATAGTGTGACTGCTCATAACTTTAGTTAACAGTCTCTCTTTAACTCGATTCGAGAAATTTTAGACTAGCAGATGATGAAGAAGAAGAATGTTTACTGTACAATCACACACACACACACACACACACACACACACACACACACACACACACACAATGTTTACTTGAAGATATCTTTAGCACTCCCAGTTGTATTCAGTCCCTAAAGCCTTACACATTTTTGATGATATTCCCTCCAGCAGCCAGGTGCTAAATGAGAGCAGACGAACCTTCTGGAGACTGTGAATGAGTCGAGTGACTGTTTAACACTAAACAATATAGAGAGAGGGAGAGAGACAGAAAGCATATGAGAGATATTTTTATTTAATTATTTATTTTTTGCCAAAAGCTAAAATGTGAAATAAGAGCCTTTATTTGCAGGAGAGTGAAAGAGTTACAGCTCTGACTTGATTTCATAATCACGCTCCTCACACGCACTCAAATATCTAACCAAATATTTACCGTAAAATACTCACTGAGTTCATCACTGAAACCTTAGGTGATAGCGTGTGGATGAGAGAGTCAGAGGAGAGCAGACAGAGCTAGCAGGATGCTAAGCTAACTCAAATAATCACTCTTTACAACTACGCTGCACAAAAAAAGCATCTCAGAACACGCTGAAGCTTTGATTTGTTACAGAACAACACGTTAGTGTGACTCTTCATGTCCATTACACTCCTCTGTTCTGAAGGTGCCACAGCTTTACCTCTGACACTGGAGACTCCTTCAATACACACTAAATAAACAGAGCTGAACTGAAAGAAAACTGAACCAGTCAGGATTGTTTGGGAGTGTGTTGTGTGTGTGTGTGCATGTGCGTGTGTGTGTGTGTGCATGTGTGTGTATATGTGAGAGAGTGTTCTGTTCTGTATTAATAAACATTCGAGTGTGTTCTAATTAAAGTTCTCCAGGTCGCTCTGTTCCTCATTTATGATTATAATTAACGATGAACTCAGCTTTCTACAGACATAACATCAGAAATACACAACACATGAACAATGCTACTGAAACACACACACACACAGAGAGAGAGAGAGAGAGAGAGAGAGAGAGAGAGAGAGAGAGAGAGAGAGAGAGAGAGAGAGAGAGAGAGAGAGAGAGAGAGAGAGAGAGAGAGAGAGACAGAAAAGGAGAGAGAGAGAGAGAGAGGGAGTGTGGGAGAGAGGGGAAGAGGATAGTGTGAAAGCAGACTTTGAGAGATTAGGAATTTACATATCTTAATAGACAACCGCATGCATTCTTTCATCAAGAAATCCCTGGTGTGACAGGGAATTACACACACACACACACACACGCACACACACACACACACACACACACACACACACACACATAAACATAAACACAAACACAAACACACACGCACATGCACACACATAGACACATGCACACATACACACACCCAATCACACACACACACACACACACACACACACACATACGCACATGCACACATACACACACACACAAACACACACACACATAAACATAAACACAAACACACACACACGCACATGCACACACACACTCACACACACAAATAAGACACACACACAAACAAAACACACACACACTCACACACACAAATAAGACACACACACAAACAAAACACACACACACACACAAACACACACATGCGCTCACACACAGACACACACACGCAAACAAAACACATGCACACACAAACAAAACACACACGCACACATAAACAAAACACACACGCACACACAAACACATGAAACACGCACATACACACAAACATACACAAAACACACACACACGCACTCTATAAAAAAATCACACAGGCCACAATTGTAACAATTTTGGTGCAATGTGTTAGATTGACATGTTAGAGTGACATGATGGAGTGATGTGTTAGAGTGATGTGTTAGAGTGATTTGTTAAAATGACATGTTAGAGTGATGTATTAGAGACATGATGGAGTGACGTGTTAGAGTGATGTGTTAGAGTAATGTGTTAGAGTGATGTGTTATAGTGACATAATGGAGTGACTTAGAGTGATGTGTTTGAATTACGTGTTAGAGCTATGTGTTAAAGTGATGTGTTAGAGTAACGTGTTAGAGTGATGTGTTAGAGTGACATGATGGAGTGATGTGTTAGAGTGATTTGTTAAAATGACATGTTAGAGTGATGTATTAGAGACATGATGGAGTGACGTGTTAGAGTTGTGTTAGAGTGATGTGTTATTGTGACATGATGGAGTGACGTGTTAGAGTGATGTGTTAGAGTAATGTGTTAGAGTGATGTGTTAGAGTGATGTGTTAGAGTGACATAATGGAGTGACTTAGAGTGATGTGTTTAAATTACGTGTTAGAGCTATGTGTTAAAGTGATGTGTTAGAGTGACATGATGGAGTGACATGTTAGAGTGACGTGTCAGAGTGACATGATGGAGTGATGCGCTAGAGTGACATGATGGAGTGATGTGTTAGATTGATGTTGTTAGAGTGATGTGTTAGAGTGATGTGTTAGAGTGATTTGTTAAAATGACATGTTAGAGTGATGTATTAGCGTGACATGATGGAGTGACGTGTTAGAGTGATGTGTTAGATTGATGTTGTTAGAGTGATGTGTTAGAGTGACGTTTTAGAGAGACGTGTTAGATTGATGTGTTAGATTGATGTTGTTAGAGTGACGTGTTAGAGTTATGTGTTAAATGGATGTTGTTAGAGTGATGTGTTAGAGTGATGTGTTAGAGTGACGTTTTAGAGAGACGTGTTAGATTGATGTGTTAGATTGATGTGTTAGAGTGACGTTTTAGAGAGACGTGTTAGATTGATGTGTTAGATTGATGTGTTAGAGTGACGTGTTAGAGTGATGTGTTAGAGTGATGTGTTAGAGTGATGTGTTAGAGTGACGTGTTAGAGTGATGTGTTAGAGTGACGTGTTAAAATGTCATGATAGAGTGATGTATTAGAGTGACATGATGGAGTGACGAGATTGGGTTATGTGTTAGAGTGACATAATGGAGTGACTTAGAGTGATTGTGTTAGAATTACGTGTTAGAGTTATGTGTTAGAGTGATGTGTTAGAGTGACATGTCGGAGTGACGTGATGGAGTGATGTGATTAAAGAGACGTGATGAAGTGACATGTTAGAACCTTTCACACACCTCATGGTCACATCTTCTCTTGTATCCAGATTATTCCACTCATCTATATTAGCTTTATTAGTATTAACATGAGTAGATTTGCTAAGCGTGAGTGTTAATGAAAAAAAAGTCTAGGGTGTCTGGCACTTCCTCTCTCTTACAGGATGTGACCTCGACTCCAGACCTACACTGTAATTGGCTAATTAATGGATAATGAGCGACGAGGTGAGGAGGAGGAGGAAGGTGTGAGATGTGGAACATCATGTTTCTAACATGCTATAGTGATATATGTGTGTGTGTTCATATGTTTATGCATGTGTGTGTATGTGTGTGTGTATGTGTGTGTGTGTGAATGTTTGTATGTGTGTGTGTGAGAGTGTGTATGTGTGTGTATGTGTGTGTATGTGTGTGTATGTGTATGTGTGTATGTGTATATGTATGTTTGTATGTATGTGTGTGTGAATGTCTGTGTGTGTGTGTGTGTGTGTGTGAGAGAGAGAGAGTGAGAGAGTGAGAGAGATAGAGTGTATATGTGTGTGTGTGAGAGAGAGTGAGAGTAAGAGAGTGTGTATATGTGTGTGTGAGAGAGAGTGAGAGAGAGAGTGTGTATATGTGTGTGTGTGTGAGAGAGAGAGAGTGAGAGAGTGTGTATATGTGTGTGTGTGAGAGAGAGAGAGAGAGTGAGAGAGTGTGTATATGTGTGTGTGTGTGAGAGAGAGAGAGAGAGAGAGTGAGAGAGTGAGAGAGTGAGAGAGAGTGTATATGTGTGTGTGTGTGTGAGAGAGAGTGAGCTGGTGTTAAAGTCTAACCCTCTCTCCACTTCTCCTGCTTCCAGATGTTTTTTGGGAGCAGAACAGAACTTTCAGACACTCTGATGAACCAATTTTAGCTGCATAATTCTCACTAAATGTGTAAATGAAGTGAAAGATAACATCATTGTTCAGTTTCTCTCCTGGAAATCAGGAACTTTTAGCCAACTCAAGCAGGACTTAATTGAACTTAATTAAACATAATTACATGTCGAATAAATGGAAAAAAAAAACATATACCATTAAACCTGAAATAAAAATAAACTGCAGCTGGACATGAAAATCATTAGAACGGGATTTATTTATATAATAAAACGTAATGAATGATATTTTACTTTAATCTTTGCCTCGTGTGATGTTTGATATTTACATGTAAGATTATGTCCCTTGGTTTGAACCAAACGGTCATTTTGTCAAACGCTTTAGATTTGTTTTTAATGACTTAAAATAATATCATATGAATTCTTAAATTACAACCTTTATAAAGTTTGGGACTGTTGTGTGAAATCTGTAGATAAAAATACAAATAGATAAATAAGTAAATAAATAAATAAAAATGAGTTTGAATGATACATTATTTATAAATAGTAATAAATAATAAATAATTAAACTATATTGTGATTATGTTATAAATTAATATTTAATAAGGTAATATTTTAGATAAATGACTCTATAATTGCATTTATTTATTTATTTATTATTTATTAAATTATAGAGACTCTGAACACAAAATAACGTTTAATTTTTTTCAACCTGTCATTTTTAATTTCTTGTATCTTTGTAAGTGTTGTTTAATGTTTAGACGTTTTTTTTTATACTTTATATAAACTGTTCTGACTCAAATCAGATGATTGTTATTAGATTAAATTAACATAATTATAAATGATAAAAATAATAAACCATGAGGTCTGTGTGCTTCTTTGGGGTGAAGCACAAACACTTCAGATTTTTTTTCTCATGTGTTTGGTGTTTAAACACTTTAATGTTTTTTTTATTTAATTTTTGATATGTTCAAATTGCTCCTCTTTCATGTCACAGCTGCTTTCCGGATCCAGTTTGATAAGCTTGTCAGTTTTTTCATCTTCTGTAATTACAGTGAGTACTCATCTCTCTGAAGACAAAAAGAGTGCGCACACGCACACACACACACACACACACACACACACACACACACACACACACACACACACACACACACACAGTGCTCTTGTAACGAATGTCATTATGTCTATCAGTAAATCAGTTAATCCTTCCTTTAATTTTCTCGCTCTTTGCTGTGGCCGTATCTGAGAATACGTTCCAAAAGCTTTCATTTTTTTAATCATCAGTTCAGACACCAGCCTCGATTTAGAGCTACAGAATAATGAGCTTATTAAACACTCCAGCTCTTAATGTGCAGCTTCCTCAGGATCAGTGTAGAACAGATAGAGCTGACAGGAAGTGAAACTCTGGTCATTCAATCACTCTTCACCACTGTGGTGAGCAGAAGAACATCTCAGAACATCTCAGAACATGCTGGAGCATGAGGTGGATGAGCTCAGAGAGGACAGGAGACCACATGGAGTTCCTTCTAATAATAATCTCTCTCATTTTGTTGGCCATTTTGTAGCTGAATGAAAATGTTAACATGATCAGATCAGATTAGTGCAGAAAAATCTCAGAATATTATGGCATTGTGTTTGTATTTTATGTGCAATACATAAAGGATCGGATTGAAAACATCATAAAAAATTATGAAACTAATATAAATACATGTGATATCTAGCAGTATATAAAGTATACGCTGCTTTTATACAGACTAGAACAGAATGTTTTTATATTTTATATATATATAATATAAAGGTTTGAGCCTGAACCAGAAGCTTGTTCCACTTCCCTAATGGACTTCTTATTAACCTGAGATCATCACAATCCTGGGAGCTACAATGTGAAGTTTTGTCTGTGATCCTGCGCTTTCCCAGTGCTTTCATCCCAAAAAACACCGCCCCCAGTCGCCCTCCTTTCACACCTCCGTGGGATGATCCCTTTTGCCCTCACATTTGCCCGTGTTATTTGCTTGCTTTAACACCCACTCTAGTCACCTAAGAGAAAATGGGTGGATTAAAAAAGCAGGTTGTATCATGATTTTAGCTTTTATGCTGCATTTTTGTTAGGAGAGGATGCTAATGGGCCTCTCCATTTACTGCTTAAAAAGGTATTTGCTATTCCGAGGTCTGAAGTACACATCACATAACTCTGCATTAGATTATGTTTAAGTGGCTCTGTGGGGGAGAAAATGCATTACAAAATGGTGGATTTTTAATATCGCATTTAGTTATACAGTCAAATTATTTAAAGCTAGACTGTGTTTCTTAGGTTAACACACACACACACTCATATAAACACACTCACACATGTATATACACACACACTCGTATAAACACACACACACATGTATATACACACACATACTCGTATAAACACACACACACATGTATATACACACACACACACACTCGTATAAACACACACACATGTATATACACACACACACTCGTTTAAACACACACATACACACACACAAACAAACACACATGTATAAACACACACACGTGTATATACACACACACACTCATATAAACACACTCACACATGTATACACACACACTCATATAAACACACTCACACATGTATACACACACACACACACACTCTTTTAAACACACACATACACACACACACAAACAAACACACACGTATAAACACACACACACACTCGTTTAAACACACACATACACACAAACAAACACACATGTATAAACACACACACGTGTATATACACACACACACTCATATAAACACACTCACACATGTATACACACACACTCATATAAACACACTCACACATGTATACACACACACACTCGTTTAAACACACACATACACACACACAAACAAACACACACGTATAAACACACACACACACACTCGTTTAAACACACACATACACACACACAAACAAACACACACGTATAAACACACACACATGTATATATACACACACACGCACACACTCGTATAAACACACACACATGTGTACACACACACACACCCACACACAGTAGACAGTACACAGTACAGTACACACAGTACAAAATAAATATCAGTCGCATGATCTCTGTTCAAAACAACTTCACAAAGAGGAGAGTGCAAACATTTCCTTTCACTACTAAGTTAAATTGGATCCCTAGTCTGTGTGTGTGATTCTGGGTGTGTGTGTGTGAGTCTGTGTGTGTGTGATTCTATGTATGAATCTGTGTGTGTGTGATTCTGTGTGTGTGAGTCTGTGTGTGTGGGATTCTGTGTGTGAGTCTGTGTGTGTGTGATTCTGTGTGTGTGTGATTCTGTTTGTGTGTGTCTGTGTGTGTGTGTGATTCTGTGTGTGTGTGAGTCTGTGTGTGTGATTCTGTGTGTGTGTGAGTCTGTGTGTGTGATTCTGTGTGTGTGAGTCTGTGTGTGTGATTCTGTGTGTGTGTAAGAGTCTGTGTGAGTCTGTGTGTGTGATTCTGTGTGTGTGTGTGTGAGTCTGTGTGTGTGTGAGTCTGTGTGTGTGAGTCTGTGTGTGTGATTCTGTGTGTGTGAGTCTGTGTGTGTGATTCTGTGTGTGTGTGTGAGTCTGTGTGTGTGATTCTGTGTGTGTGAGTCTGTGTGTGTGTGTGAGTCTGTGTGTGTGTGAGTCTGTGTGTGTGTGAGTCTGTGTGTGTGTGAGTCTGTGTGTGTGAGTCTGTGTGTGTGTGATTCTGTGTGTGTGAGTCTGTGTCTGTGTGAGTCTGTGTGTGAGTCTGTGTGTGTGTGAGTCTGTGTGTGTTATTCTGTGTGTGTGTGTGAGTCTGTGTGTGTGTGAGTCTGTGTGTGTTATTCTGTGTGTGTATGTGTGTGTGAGTCTGTGTGTGTGTGAGTCTGTGTGTGTGTGAGTCTGTGTGTGAGTCTGTGTGAGTCTGTGTGTGTGATTCTGTGTGTGTGAGTCTGTGTGTGTGATTCTGTGTGTGAGTGAGTCTGTGTGAGTCTGTGTGTGTGATTCTGTGTGTGTGTGTGATTCTGTGTGTGTGAGAGTCTGTGTGTGTGTGAGTCTGTGTGTGTGAGTCTGTGTTTGTGAGTCTGTGTGTGTGTGAGTCTGTGTGTGTGTGAGTCTGTGTGTGTGAGTCTGTGTGTGTGTGTGAATCTGTGTGTGTCTGAGTCTGTGTGTGTGTGATTCTGTGTGTGTGTGTGATTCTGTGTGTGTGTGTGAG
>NC_083483.1:387500-430000 GCF_030014155.1 Tachysurus vachellii | reverse complement strand
TCAGTTTCTCTCGTCTCCTCACAGCCCTCACAGTTTCTCAGGGGAGCGTCCGTTATAATGTCACGCTGTCCTTTAAAGAAAATGAAAATCACACACACACACACACACACACACACAGACACACACAGACACACACACAGACACACACAGACACACAGACACACACACACACACAGACACACACAGACACACACATACATACACAGACACACACACTCACACAGAAACACACAGGCACACAGACACACACACAGACACAAACACAGAAACACACAGACACACAGACACACACACACAGACACACATATAGACACACAGACAGACACACACACACATACACACACTCTCTTTCACACAAACACTCTCTCTCACACACACATACACATACACACATTCACTCACACACACACAGACACACACACTCACACACACACACACTCTCTCTCTCTCTCTCTCTTACACACACACACACACACACACACACACACATTCACACACACACACAAACACACACTCTCTCTCACACACACACATTCACACACACACACACACACACACACACACACACACACACACACACACACACACACACACACATAAAAACACTCCCACACACACAAAAACACACACACTCTCACACAGACACACACACACACACACACACACACACACACACACATAAAAACACTCCCACACACACAAAAACACACACACTCTCACACAGACACACACACACACACACACAGACACACACACTCTCTCTCTCTCTCTCTCTCTCTCTCACACACACACACACACACACACACACACACACACACACACAATACACACACTGCCTCTCTCCCTCAGGCTTCATTTACTCTCTAGTTTCTCTCTTATTATCTCTACAGTTTGTCCTGTTACACACATGATCAGTGTGTGATCAATATATCCTCGTTTCGTAATATGAATCACGAATCATTTAGAAATGAATCACTTGGAAACTAATCCACTGTTAAAAAAACACCCAAACTATTTATGAATAAATGAACAAATAAATGAATAAAGTGACATAAGAGTCCACGTTTTTATTTTCATTTGTAAAACGACTTTTTCATCAGATTTGAGATTTGAGTCATCTGAGAATTTTGTTGAATGTAATTTAAAAGCGCAAGAAAAAACCCACCCCCTCAAATAATTCAACCCAATTCATGTCAATTAGTTCCACATGGAATGCAAATTAAAAGTGCATAATGAATCCCGGCTCTTGACGGGGAGGGCGAGTAATTAGTGGGGTTTAATTCTGTCACTCTAATTACGGGTTTTTTTAATTGAAATCTCATACATTTGTCACACGTTCACCAGGAGCACAAGGTAAATTGGAAGAAAAAAATGATGTGTATGTAATAATGTGTGTAGGTGGGAGGGGAAGAGTGTGTGTGTGTGTATGTGTGTGTGTGTGTGTGCTTTAAAATGATTGAGTAAATGAATCCAGAATAATAAAGATTGTTATATTATTAATAATATGTTTTTTTGAACAGAACTTCAGACACACACAGACACACAAACACTCACACACAGACACAGACACACACAGACACACAAACACTCACACACAGACACAGACACACTCACACACAGACACAGACACACAGACACAGACACACACACACAGACACACAGACACACAAACACTCACACACAGACACAGACACACAAACACTCACACACAGACACAGACACACAAACACTCACACACAGACACACACACAGACACACACACACACACAGACACACAAACACTCACACACAGACACACAAACACTCACACACAGACACACAAACACTCACACACAGACACACACACACAGACACACACACAAACACACACTGACACACAGTTATTATTAGTGTAAACGTGTAAAACAGGTGTGTGTTAGTGAAAGGTGTGGATCTGCTGTGTTCTTTGGCTGCAGCTGGATTTTTGAACACAGTTAATGAAGCAATCGCTCTTCTTAATGAAGGGATCTAATGCGGAACCCCGAGGAGAACCTGATCGGAACTGCAGATATCCAAACACCTCTGTGAGCTCTGTGTCATCTGTGACGACAAATCCAGATGATAATCGTCACGACTTTAACTCTACAAATACTCGCTCTTTTCTGTTTCCTGCCTCTTTTGACCTCTGACCCTGTGATGCCACCCAGACACCAGAGACCCAAACTCCAGATACAAAGACCGCAAAAGGACAGATTTCAGACACACATACACACACACAAACACACACATACACACACACACAAACATGCACACACACACAAACACATAAAATCACACACACACGCACACAAACACACACACATATATACACACATACACAAACACACACACAAACACAGCCAAGTCGAACTTGCAAATCTCCGCTCTGCTTGTGTGTGTATGTGTGTGTGTGTGCATGCTTGTGTGTGTGTATGAGGTCAGGGTGTATGTACCCGGTGACAACCGCATGCTTTGATCACAAGCGGAAAAGGAAGAGACGATTTTTCATGGATTACATGATCAAGCCCACAGAGAGATGCACACACACACACACACACACACACACACACCCACACACACATGCAGAGCGGAGATTTGCAAGTTCCACTTGGCTGATAGTCTGACAGCTCTGACTAATCAATCACTCTCTTTTTTCCTTCTCCTCCCCCTGAAATAAATGAGGGAAGAAAACGAGTGGACTTTCCCCTCTTCCTTCCTCTGACTGCATTTTTTCACACATTAACTTTGTCCTCTTGCGTATCCACTCCTAACTTCCTGTTTTGACCCATACACACTTCCACACGTTCCCTCACTTCCCTCACTCTCCTTACAGAACATTGTCCTGTTCACATCTCTAATCATTACAATACATTTTAATATCATCATTATTATGGAATGTTACTGCTTCCATCCTCACCTCAGGGTTTTATGTAGAATTTCTCTGTTGGTTTCTCCCTCAGGTTCTCCGGGTTCTGACACAAACACACACACATACACACACACACACACACAGAACATTTGTATACAGATACTCTGTGTGTTTGTGTATGTGTGTATGTTTGTGTGAGTGTGTGTGTGTGTGTGTGTTCCTACACTTAAAGAGTAAATGTGTTTTTCTCATCCTGGGCTGTGAACTTCTGAAAGCTCACTCCTAACAACACTTGTGGCTTCAGAGCACACACACACACAAATGTACACACACACACACACGCACACACAGGCACGCACACACACGCACACACACACAAAAACATGCACACATACACAAACGTACACACACACATGCACACACACAGGCATGCATACACATACACACACACACAAATGTACACATGCACACACACACAGGCACGCACACACATACACACACACACAAACGTACACATACACACACACATGCACACACACGCACGCACACACACACACACACACACACAAATGTACACATACACACACACACATGCACACACACGCACGCACACACACACACACACACACACACAAACGCACACACACAGTGATCTGGGTCATTAGTATCACAGATGTTAAACCCTTACTTTAATAGAAGTTTAATCAGTAAATAAATATCAGACTCATCATATAATTAATAAAATCTATTTTTAATATAATTTATATTTCTAGAATTCTAATTTTTCATAAGGAAAGATTTTATTTACAGATTAAACAGACAAATGTATGTGAGAGAAATTAGAAAGAATCAACTCTTTATCTCTGAGATTCCTGACATTTGGGTATTTTTGGTGTTAAATAGAGGTAGAGCTCCTTATACACGTCATCTCTACCTAAAGAACAGTCATGTGTGGTGCTTTAATGCTCAGGGTGTGTAGCTGCATTGCATTCTGGGAGTTTGAGTCTCTAACATCACTGATACTTCTACACTAGACTCCTCATTAATATGAAGTCCTGCTCTCTCCCTCTCCTCTCCTCTTCTCCTCCTCCCCTCTCCTCCCCTTTTCTCCCCTCTCCTCCCCTCCCCTCTCCTCTCCTCTCCTCTCCTCCAATCCTCCTCTCCTCCTCCCCTCTCCTCTCCTCTCCTATCTACTCCTCCATCATCATTACAGTAAAATAGATTTTTCACTCCAGTGTAGTGTGAAGTGAAACACCTCACATCGAGGGCCTGATCCCTATTTAGGTGGTGAGATTTCATCAAAGTGACACTTAGACTCTGAGACTCTTCAGATCTCAGTAGTGACTCTGCTGTAACCATCAAGAGGTCAAACTCTAACTGTTCATCAAAACATCACTAACAACTAACACCCAAAACCTTCAGACAGACAAAACAAAACAATCTGACTGTACTCACTATACTCACTATATTCACTATACCCACTATATTCACTATACCCACTATATTCACTACACTCACTATACTCACTATATTCACTATATTCACTACACTCACTATACTCACTGTACTCCCTACACTCACTATACTCACTATATTCACTATATTCACTATACCCACTATATTCACTACACTCGCTATACCCACTATATTCACTACACTCACTATACTCACTATATTCACTACACTCACTATACTCACTATATTCACTACACTCACTATACCCACTATATTCCTGTACTCACTATACTCACTGTACTCACTATATTCACATCGTCTGTCTTAGTCATGTGTCTTTTAGAAAGAAACTTGAAATCCCACAGGAATTGACCCAGAACACGTGGTGAAGATGTAAAACTCTAATTCCTAATCAATGATTCAACTCCATAGATTATTAGAGGAAGCTCAGAGACTTGATTGTGTGTGTGTGTGTGTGTGTGTGTGTGTGCGCGTGTGGTTACAGGGGGAATTGATTGCCTCTGGGCATGTTAAACATGTCCCAACAGCAAACACATCACAGCAAGATATGACTACACACACTCCCAGCATGCCACACTCACACACACATACACACATACACACACACACACACACACACACACACACACACACACACACAGGTCAGTCTATTCGTCTATCTTGCTGTCTGAGTGGGAGCAGCTTGCAACTGTGAGGATGTTAATTAAGGGGGTGTCACAGTTCATGCATCCCTCACCCTACTCATTGTCTGATGTGTGTGTGTGTGTGTGTGTGTGTGTGTGTGACTGTGTGACTGTGAAGAGGGGGAGAAATGTGGTAAGTTACATGCTGTAAGGGTGTGTTGACAGGAGCAGCTGGACATCAGTGGGTGATGAAAAAGACTCTCTCTCTCTCTCTCTCTCTCTCTCTCTCTCACACACACACACACACACACACACATTTGTTATCCTATCTGTGTGAGAATCCTGGAGATAATTAGTAACACATATAATTAATTCTGTGCAACACTTAAATCTAACAGAGATTCCTATCCAGGGTCTTCAGAAGGATACGAATCATTTGTAACAAAAATCATATGTAAAGAGTCAATAAATCTGAACAAATCTCATAATCTCACTCTTGTGTGAGAAAAAAGAATCATGAAAGAATCAGGTGAGTAAATGTGCTAGGTGTAAAACAAACACAACAAACAAATCCTGGGGAAACTATTGCATGCAAATCGAAATAAATGTGTAAGAAATAAAAGATCAAAAAAGAATCAGAAATAAATGAATCATATGAAAATACAATCAAATTAGTCTTTATAAACCTCAGGCAGGAAATTTCACAAATTAATCATGTGTCAAAAACTGACATGAATGAATAAGGAGTAAAAATGTCAACACTCAGAACTCAGATCTTCCTCTTCTTGGTCTCCTGGAGTCGTAACAGAACTGACGTTGTTGTGAAAGTGATTCAGAGCCTCGTCCTGTGACAACTCTTACATTCTATGAAGAGAAACGACAGATATAACGTTCCTGTAAATTTGTGTGAATGACAACAATGGCAGCAGTCATACGACATCATGGTCATCAGGTTCAACCGGAAAACAGAACAGGAACGACGGAATGAGAGAATGAGGGAATGACAGAATGAAAGAATGACGCAATGATGTGAACAAAAAAAGACAAAAAAATAAAGGCCTGGGGAGAATTTCTCTCTCTCTCTCTCTCTCTCTCTCTCTCTGTAAATTACTCTCACTTCCTCTGTCACACTTTTAATGAACAGCGGAAGGTGTTAATGGTATTTGTAGTAGGTGTGACTTTACCACGCTTCAACACATTGGTTTAGGGTCCAGTGAAGAAGCCCTCTCACACATGAGAAAAAAACATATGCACCGACCAGCTCCTGTTACAGCCGGCAATTAGTACCAAGTAAGAAGTGTGATTTTTTTATAGGGCCAGGGAAACATCTCTCTCTCTCTACTACACACACACACACACACACACACACACACTTAAAGCATTACTTTACTCGATTTGTCTGGCTTTGTGGGGTGCCGATAATTTTATTCTGTTCTCCACTCAGCTCGGTTGGTGTTGGCGAAGTCTTAGCAAGCAAACTAATATAATAAAGCCGTGTCACGCTCATCGCTCCCAACGATTCGCTTTCACCAAATTTAATCAGACGTGTTTGTATTCAATTCGAGTCTCTTACAAAGCTGCTCTGAACTCGTCTTAACACTTACACCAGAATCACATCCGCTTCTGAACACATTACTGCACTAACACGTGAAAAAAACACTGAAAGACTATTGCACTGAGGCATGAAAACGTTACGAATAAAACCCAAACGGGTTCGACATCATCATGTCCAGCACAAGACGAAAATCAACATGTTCAGGAAAAAAGATCAATTCGGAACCTAACAGAATTAATAAAGGTGTAAAATCAGGAGAGAAAAAAATTAATCGTATTTAAAGTAAAGAGAAAAAAAATTGTGTTAAAAATGACACTTGAACAAATTAAATGAATAAATGATGTGCAAATATTAGTGTTTAAAAGAAACAAACAATAAAAAAATGTAGAAATCAAAATAAAAAATGTAAAGTGTCTAAAAACCCGTGAAGCGAGAGATTAGTCAGGTGTAAAGTTGGTGTGAATTGTCTGAACCTCGTATTGCAATAATTTCTTTCGAGTTGATTTTTTTTCTCATTTATCTTTTTTTTTTCCAACTTCCTTCAGAAACAAACAGAGCGAAACGTCCTCGTGCCTTCGTGCTGTTTGTTCAGCTGGCTTTTCCGTACCTAGGCCTGGTTTGCTCTCAATGTGACACGCTGTTATTTTAATTTATTTAATGTTTTTTCCAGTTTCATTTCCAAATTCGATCTCTAAACCAGTTCCAGCTCCGAGCTCCTGTAAATGTCTGGTTACAATCAGGAGTCTGTGCACCAGGATGCGCATCATACAGGAAGATCAGCACAGCCTTTCTGAAAGCATGATCAATGCTAATGACATTTACACGTAATGGCCGCTTTTACGAGCTCGCACGAAAACAATTACCAGTTGTTTCTCAATCCTGCAAGCACAAACACGTGGACACGTGGACGACGTCCCTCCAGTTAATTTGACGAATGGCGTTATATTGTTAGCGTGACAAATCGGCATGATAGCATGACACACACTGCTGTTAATGTGAGCTAATATACAACTCTCTGACAAACGCCTACAGCTGCAAATGAGTGCATTAAAAGATGTAATTAACCGGGGGGGGCTGTTCATCTTAAACAAAGAGCAGGAGGGAAAAAAGAAAACAAAGTGAGAGTGAAAAATAATAAAATGCAAGAATAAGGGATGAGAGAGAGAGAGAGAGAGAGAGAGAGAGAGAGGTGGATGGAGGGAGAGCGAGAAGACTTGGCACCAGCCAATACTTAATTAGCTGTCATCAGCTTGGCTCCACAGAGAAAGAGTGACTAATAATTAATGATAAAAAGGAAAAAGGGAGAGGGGGAGTGAGGGAGAGAATGAGACAAGTGAAGAGAGAAGGGAGTAGGGTTAAAGATTGAAGGAGTGAAAGAGGAAAAAGGCACACAAAGTATGTGTGTGTGTGTGTGTGTGTGTGTGTGTGTGTGTGTGTGTGTGTCTTGGGAGGAAACAGAAGGAGGGAAGAATGGAGCAAAAGTGCGAAAGAGAACTGATTTGAAAAGAGAACGAGTAAAAGCCCCGAGGTCATTAGAGTCAATGAGAGAAGCATGAGGGTGAAAAAAAAAGACGTTAAGAATCAAACTGAAGCTAATTGCTGAGCTTAACGTAGCACACAGAGATATGATGTCATTAGGAGAAAGAGACTCAACACAGTGCAGTTACATGATCTGATCTGTGATGTCACAATGACTCAGAATAACAACATCTAAAATGTGATAATGACAAAAAGAAAAAAATAAATGTGCAGTCTGATGTTATAAAAATAAAAAATCATTACAAAGAAACATATATACATTTTATATATAATATGTATATATATATATATATATATATATATATCAACTGCTCAGAAAATATTAAAATGAGATCTGAATCATTTTGGTCATTAATATACAATGTGATGTCATAATGATTCAAAGGGGGAAAAAAAACAACAATTCGGTAAATGATGATGATTTGTCAGAGTTCTAAATGGAATGTAATATTATTGTTCGATTCTCAGATCTTCCTCTTATTTCCAGCCTGTGTGAAGATGACAGTTTCATGTCATTACTGTGACTTCACCTGCTCAAAGATGTTATTAATGAGAGTCACACTGAGAGCCAGTCATTAGTTAATTGCTTTGCTGTGTAAAATTCTTTTAATTAGCCACAACAACACTACAGCATGTTAACAAACACAATTCAAAATACTCATCAACATAAAAAGATAAAAAACACAAAGACAACGAGCAAGCTAAACGCAGAGAGGTAAAAGTTAAGACGCCTGTGTATGTGTGTGTATGTGTGTGTGCGTGTGTGTGTGTCTGTGTGTGTTTGTGTGTGTGTGTGAGAGAATACTGTAAATATTAGAAATGTGTTTGTGTGTGGACTCAAGGCTAATTGGAGGTAGATGGCATTGTAGACTGCTTTGAAGCACATATGCCACATGGAGCTGTGCTGAGCCAATAACTCAGCAGGACACACTACTAACAGATGCACCGTGTGTGTGTCATGTGTGTGTGTTTGGGTGTGTGTGGGTGTGTGTGTAAGAGAGAGAGAGAGAGAGAGATGCAGTCATAAAACTATATAAACCAAATACACTTATAAAACAGATATAAAACACAGCCCATTTTTCTGCTGCTGAGTTCTGGCATCTGATTGGATGTCAGTTGTTGACTGAATTCTCACAAACAGCAGCTTTATATTAATGCACTAGCTCTGAGGGGACGAGTGTTTAGAGCTGAGAGAATAAAGAGAGACCGCTGAGGGGACGAGTGTTTAGAGCTAGAGAATAAAGAGAGACCGCTGAGGGGACGAGTGTTTAGAGCTGAGAGAATAAAGAGAGACCGCTGAGGGGACGAGTGTTTAGAGCTGAGAGAATAAAGAGAGACTGCTGAGAGGACGAGTGTTTAGAGCTAGAGAATAAAGAGAGACTGCTGAGGGGACGAGTGTTTAGAGCTGACAGAATAAAGAGAGACTGCTGAGGGGACGAGAGTTTAGAGCTGAGAGAGAAAAGAGAGACAATAAAGAGAGACTGCTGAGGGGACGAGTGTTTAGAGCTGACAGAATAAAGAGAGACTGCTGAGGGGACGAGTGTTTAGAGCTGAGAGAGAAAAGAGAGACAATAAAGAGAGACTGCTGAGGGAACGAGAGTTTAGAGCTGAGAGAGAAAAGAGAGACAATAAAGAGAGACTGCTGAGGGGACGAGTGTTTAGAGCTGAGAGAATAAAGAGAGACTGCTGAGGGAACAAGTGTTTAGAGCTGAGAGAATAAAGAGAGACTGCTGAGGGGATGAGTGTTTAGAGCTGAGAGAATAAAGAGAGACTGCTGAGAGGACGAGAGTTTAGAGCTGAGAGAGAAAAGAGAGACAATAAAGAGAGACTGCTGAGGGGACGAGTGTTTAGAGCTGAGAGAATAAAGAGAGACTGCTGAGGGGACAAGTGTTTAGAGCTGAGAGAATAAAGAGAGACCGCTGAGGGGACGAGTGTTTAGAGCTGAGAGAATAAAGAGAGACTGCTGAGGGGACGAGTGTTTAGAGCTGAGAGAATAAAGAGAGACCACTGAGGAGACGAGTGTTTAGAGCTGAGAGAATAAAGAGAGACCGCTGAGGGGACGAGTGTTTACAGCTGAGAGAATAAAGAGAGACCACTGAGGGGATGAGTGTTTACAGCTGAGAGAATAAAGAGAGACGGCTGAGGTGAAGAGTGTTTAGAGCTGAGAGAATAAAGAGAGACAGCTGAGGGGACGAGTGTTTAGAGCTGAGAGAATAAAGAGAGACCGCTGAGGGGACGAGTGTTTAGAGCTGAGAGAATAAAGAGAGACTGCTGAGAGGACGAGTGTTTAGAGCTGAGAGAGAAAAGAGAGACAATAAAGAGAGACTGCTGAGGGGACGAGTGTTTAGAGCTGAGAGAATAAAGAGAGACTGCTGAGGGGACGAGTGTTTAGAGCTGAGAGAATAAAGAGAGACTGCTGAGGGGAGGAGTGTTTAGAGCTGAGAGAGAAAAGAGAGACAATAAAGAGAGACTGCTGAGGGGACGAGTGTTTAGAGCTGACAGAATAAAGAGAGACTGCTGAGGGGACGAGTGTTTAGAGCTGAGAGAGAAAAGAGAGACAATAAAGAGAGACTGCTGAGGGGACGAGTGTTTAGAGCTGACAGAATAAAGAGAGACTGCTGAAGGGACGAGTGTTTAGAGCTGAGAGAATAAAGAGAGACTGCTGAGGGGAGGAGTGTTTAGAGCTGAGAGAGAAAAGAGAGACAATAAAGAGAGACTGCTGAGGGGACGAGTGTTTAGAGCTGACAGAATAAAGAGAGACTGCTGAGGGGACGAGTGTTTAGAGCTGAGAGAGAAAAGAGAGACAATAAAGAGAGACTGCTGAGGGGACGAGAGTTTAGAGCTGAGAGAGAAAAGAGAGACAATAAAGAGAGACTGCTGAGGGGACGAGTGTTTAGAGCTGACAGAATAAAGAGAGACTGCTGAGGGGACGAGTGTTTAGAGCTGAGAGAGAAAAGAGAGACAATAAAGAGAGACTGCTGAGGGGACAAGAGTTTAGAGCTGAGAGAAAAGAGAGACAATAAAGAGAGACTGCTGAGGGGACGAGTGTTTAGAGCTGAGAGAATAAAGAGAGACTGCTGAGGGAACAAGTGTTTAGAGCTGAGAGAATAAAGAGAGACTGCTGAGGGGATGAGTGTTTAGAGCTGAGAGAATAAAGAGAGACTGCTGAGAGGATGAGTGTTTAGAGCTGAGAGAGAAAAGAGAGACAATAAAGAGAGACTGCTGAGGGGACGAGTGTTTAGAGCTGAGAGAATAAAGAGAGACTGCTGAGGGGACAAGTGTTTAGAGCTGAGAGAATAAAGAGAGACCGCTGAGGGGACGAGTGTTTAGAGCTGAGAGAATAAAGAGAGACTGCTGAGGGGACGAGTGTTTAGAGCTGAGAGAATAAAGAAAGACCACTGAGGAGACGAGTGTTTAGAGCTGAGAGAATAAAGAGAGACCGCTGAGGGGACGAGTGTTTAGAGCTGAGAGAGAAAAGAGAGACAATAAAGAGAGACTGCTGAGGGGACGAGTGTTTAGAGCTGAGAGAATAAAGAGAGACTGCTGAGGGGACGAGTGTTTAGAGCTGAGAGAATAAAGAGAGACTGCTGAGGGGAGGAGTGTTTAGAGCTGAGAGAGAAAAGAGAGACAATAAAGAGAGACTGCTGAGGGGACGAGTGTTTAGAGCTGACAGAATAAAGAGAGACTGCTGAGGGGACGAGTGTTTAGAGCTGAGAGAAAAAAGAGAGACAATAAAGAGAGACTGCTGAGGGGACGAGTGTTTAGAGCTGACAGAATAAAGAGAGACTGCTGAAGGGACGAGTGTTTAGAGCTGAGAGAATAAAGAGAGACTGCTGAGGGGAGGAGTGTTTAGAGCTGAGAGAGAAAAGAGAGACAATAAAGAGAGACTGCTGAGGGGACGAGTGTTTAGAGCTGACAGAATAAAGAGAGACTGCTGAGGGGACGAGAGTTTAGAGCTGAGAGAGAAAAGAGAGACAATAAAGAGAGACTGCTGAGGGGACGAGTGTTTAGAGCTGACAGAATAAAGAGAGACTGCTGAGGGGACGAGTGTTTAGAGCTGAGAGAGAAAAGAGAGACAATAAAGAGAGACTGCTGAGGGGACAAGAGTTTAGAGCTGAGAGAAAAGAGAGACAATAAAGAGAGACTGCTGAGGGGACGAGTGTTTAGAGCTGAGAGAATAAAGAGAGACTGCTGAGGGAACAAGTGTTTAGAGCTGAGAGAATAAAGAGAGACTGCTGAGGGGATGAGTGTTTAGAGCTGAGAGAATAAAGAGAGACTGCTGAGAGGACGAGTGTTTAGAGCTGAGAGAGAAAAGAGAGACAATAAAGAGAGACTGCTGAGGGGACGAGTGTTTAGAGCTGAGAGAATAAAGAGAGACTGCTGAGGGGACAAGTGTTTAGAGCTGAGAGAATAAAGAGAGACCGCTGAGGGGACGAGTGTTTAGAGCTGAGAGAATAAAGAGAGACTGCTGAGGGGACGAGTGTTTAGAGCTGAGAGAATAAAGAAAGACCACTGAGGAGACGAGTGTTTAGAGCTGAGAGAATAAAGAGAGACCGCTGAGGGGACGAGTGTTTACAGCTGAGAGAATAAAGAGAGACCGCTGAGGGGATGAGTGTTTACAGCTGAGAGAATAAAGAGAGACGGCTGAGGTGAAGAGTGTTTAGAGCTGAGAGAATAAAGAGAGACAGCTGAGGGGACGAGTGTTTAGAGCTGAGAGAATAAAGAGAGACCGCTGAGGGGACGAGTGTTTAGAGCTGAGAGAATAAAGAGAGACTGCTGAGGGGATGAGTGTTTAGAGCTGAGAGAATAAAGAGAGACTGCTGAGAGGACGAGTGTTAAGAGCTGAGAGAGAAAAGAGAGACAATAAAGAGAGACTGCTGAGGGGACGAGTGTTTAGAGCTGAGAGAATAAAGAGAGACTGCTGAGGGGACGAGTGTTTAGAGCTGAGAGAATAAAGAGAGACTGCTGAGGGGACGAGTGTTTAGAGCTGAGCGAATAAAGAGAGACTGCTGAGGGGACGAGTGTTTAGAGCTGAGAGAATAAAGAGAGACTGCTGAGGGGACGAGTGTTTAGAGCTGAGAGAATAAAGAGAGACTGCTGAGGGGACGAGTGTTTAGAGCTGAGAGAATAAAGAGAGACAGCTGAGGGGACGAGTGTTTAGAGCTGAGAGAATAAAGAGAGACTGCTGAGGGGACGAGTGTTTAGAGCTGAGAGAATAAAGAGAGACTGCTGAGGGGATGAGTGTTTAGAGCTGAGAGAATAAAGAGAGACTGCTGAGAGGACGAGTGTTTAGAGCTGAGAGAATAAAGAGAGACAGCTGAGGGTCGCAGTGTTTAGAGCTGAGAATAAGAGAGACTGCTGAGGGGACGAGTGTTTAGAGCTGAGAGAATAAAGAGAGACTGCTGAGGGGACGAGTGTTTAGAGCTGAGAGAATAAAGAGAGACTGCTGAGGGGACGAGTGTTTAGAGCTGAGAGAGAAAAGAGAGACAATAAAGAGAGACTGCTGAGGGGACGAGTGTTTAGAGCTGACAGAATAAAGAGAGACTGCTGAGGGGACGAGTGTTTAGAGCTGAGAGAATAAAGAGAGACTGCTGAGGGGAGGAGTGTTTAGAGCTGAGAGAGAAAAGAGAGACAATAAAGAGAGACTGCTGAGGGGACGAGTGTTTAGAGCTGAGAGAGAAAAGAGAGACAATAAAGAGAGACTGCTGAGGGGACAAGAGTTTAGAGCTGAGAGAGAAAAGAGAGACAATAAAGAGAGACTGCTGAGGGGACGAGTGTTTAGAGCTGAGAGAATAAAGAGAGACTGCTGAGGGGACGAGTGTTTAGAGCTGAGAGAGAAAAGAGAGACAATAAAGAGAGACTGCTGAGGGGACAAGAGTTTAGAGCTGAGAGAGAAAAGAGAGACAATAAAGAGAGACTGCTGAGGGGACGAGTGTTTAGAGCTGAGAGAATAAAGAAAGACTGCTGAGGGAACAAGTGTTTAGAGCTGAGAGAATAAAGAGAGACTGCTGAGGGGATGAGTGTTTAGAGCTGAGAGAATAAAGAGAGACTGCTGAGAGGACGAGTGTTTAGAGCTGAGAGAGAAAAGAGAGACAATAAAGAGAGACTGCTGAGGGGACGAGTGTTTAGAGCTGAGAGAATAAAGAGAGACTGCTGAGGGGACAAGTGTTTAGAGCTGAGAGAATAAAGAGAGACCGCTGAGGGGACGAGTGTTTAGAGCTGAGAGAATAAAGAGAGACTGCTGAGGGGACGAGTGTTTAGAGCTGAGAGAATAAAGAGAGACCACTGAGGAGACGAGTGTTTAGAGCTGAGAGAATAAAGAGAGACCGCTGAGGGGACGAGTGTTTACAGCTGAGAGAATAAAGAGAGACCGCTGAGGGGATGAGTGTTTACAGCTGAGAGAATAAAGAGAGACGGCTGAGGTGAAGAGTGTTTAGAGCTGAGAGAATAAAGAGAGACAGCTGAGGGGACGAGTGTTTAGAGCTGAGAGAATAAAGAGAGACTGCTGAGGGGACGAGTGTTTAGAGCTGAGAGAATAAAGAGAGACTGCTGAGGGGACGAGTGTTTAGAGCTGAGAGAATAAAGAGAGACCGCTGAGGGGACGAGTGTTTAGAGCTGAGAGAATAAAGAGAGACTGCTGAGGGGACGAGTGTTTAGAGCTGAGAGAATAAAGAGAGACCGCTGAGGAGACGAGTGTTTAGAGCTGAGAGAATAAAGAGAGACCGCTGAGGGGACGAGTGTTTACAGCTGAGAGAATAAAGAGAGACCGCTGAGGGGATGAGTGTTTAGAGCTGAGAGAATAAAGAGAGACGGCTGAGGTGAAGAGTGTTTAGAGCTGAGAGAATAAAGAGAGACAGCTGAGGGGACGAGTGTTTAGAGCTGAGAGAATAAAGAGAGACCGCTGAGGGGACGAGTGTTTAGAGCTGAGAGAATAAAGAGAGACTGCTGAGGGGACGAGTGTTTAGAGCTGAGAGAATAAAGAGAGACTGCTGAGAGGACGAGTGTTTAGAGCTGAGAGAGAAAAGAGAGACAATAAAGAGAGACTGCTGAGGGGACGAGTGTTTAGAGCTGAGAGAATAAAGAGAGACTGCTGAGGGGACGAGTGTTTAGAGCTGAGAGAATAAAGAGAGACTGCTGAGGGGAGGAGTGTTTAGAGCTGAGAGAGAAAAGAGAGACAATAAAGAGAGACTGCTGAGGGGACGAGTGTTTAGAGCTGACAGAATAAAGAGAGACTGCTGAGGGGACGAGTGTTTAGAGCTGAGAGAATAAAGAGAGACTGCTGAGGGGAGGAGTGTTTAGAGCTGAGAGAGAAAAGAGAGACAATAAAGAGAGACTGCTGAGGGGACGAGTGTTTAGAGCTGAGAGAGAAAAGAGAGACAATAAAGAGAGACTGCTGAGGGGACAAGAGTTTAGAGCTGAGAGAGAAAAGAGAGACAATAAAGAGAGACTGCTGAGGGGATGAGTGTTTAGAGCTGAGAGAATAAAGAGAGACTGCTGAGGGAACAAGTGTTTAGAGCTGAGAGAATAAAGAGAGACTGCTGAGGGGACGAGTGTTTAGAGCTGAGAGAATAAAGAGAGACCGCTGAGGGGACGAGTGTTTACAGCTGAGAGAATAAAGAGAGACCGCTGAGGGGATGAGTGTTTACAGCTGAGAGAATAAAGAGAGACGGCTGAGGTGAAGAGTGTTTAGAGCTGAGAGAATAAAGAGAGACAGCTGAGGGGACGAGTGTTTAGAGCTGAGAGAATAAAGAGAGACCGCTGAGGGGACGAGTGTTTAGAGCTGAGAGAATAAAGAGAGACTGCTGAGGGGATGAGTGTTTAGAGCTGAGAGAATAAAGAGAGACTGCTGAGAGGACGAGTGTTTAGAGCTGAGAGAGAAAAGAGAGACAATAAAGAGAGACTGCTGAGGGGACGAGTGTTTAGAGCTGAGAGAATAAAGAGAGACTGCTGAGGGGACGAGTGTTTAGAGCTGAGAGAATAAAGAGAGACTGCTGAGGGGAGGAGTGTTTAGAGCTGAGAGAGAAAAGAGAGACAATAAAGAGAGACTGCTGAGGGGACGAGTGTTTAGAGCTGACAGAATAAAGAGAGACTGCTGAGGGGACGAGTGTTTAGAGCTGAGAGAATAAAGAGAGACTGCTGAGGGGAGGAGTGTTTAGAGCTGAGAGAGAAAAGAGAGACAATAAAGAGAGACTGCTGAGGGGACGAGTGTTTAGAGCTGAGAGACAAAAGAGAGACCAAAGAGGGACGAGTGCTGAGGAGAGACAAGAGTTTAGAGCTGAGGACGAGTGATAGAGCTGAGAGAATAAAGAGAGACTGCTGAAGGGACGAGTGTTTAGAGCTGAGAGGGACGAGTGTTTAGAGCTGAGAGAATAAAGAGAGACTGCTGAGGGGACGAGTGTTTAGAGCTGAGAGAATAAAGAGAGACCACTGAGGAGACGAGTGTTTAGAGCTGAGAGAATAAAGAGAGACCGCTGAGGGGACGAGTGTTTACAGCTGAGAGAATAAAGAGAGACCGCTGAGGGGATGAGTGTTTACAGCTGAGAGAATAAAGAGAGACGGCTGAGGTGAAGAGTGTTTAGAGCTGAGAGAATAAAGAGAGACAGCTGAGGGGACAAGTGTTTAGAGCTGAGAGAATAAAGAGAGACCGCTGAGGGGACGAGTGTTTAGAGCTGAGAGAATAAAGAGAGACTGCTGAGGGGATGAGTGTTTAGAGCTGAGAGAATAAAGAGAGACTGCTGAGAGGACGAGTGTTTAGAGCTGAGAGAGAAAAGAGAGACAATAAAGAGAGACTGCTGAGGGGACGAGTGTTTAGAGCTGAGAGAATAAAGAGAGACTGCTGAGGGGACGAGTGTTTAGAGCTGAGAGAATAAAGAGAGACTGCTGAGGGGAGGAGTGTTTAGAGCTGAGAGAGAAAAGAGAGACAATAAAGAGAGACTGCTGAGGGGACGAGTGTTTAGAGCTGACAGAATAAAGAGAGACTGCTGAGGGGACGAGTGTTTAGAGCTGAGAGAAAAAAGAGAGACTGCTGAGAGGACGAGTGTTTAGAGCTGAGAGAGAAAAGAGAGACAATAAAGAGAGACTGCTGAGGGGACGAGTGTTTAGAGCTGAGAGAATAAAGAGAGACTGCTGAGGGGACGAGTGTTTAGAGCTGAGAGAATAAAGAGAGACTGCTGAGGGGAGGAGTGTTTAGAGCTGAGAGAGAAAAGAGAGACAATAAAGAGAGACTGCTGAGGGGACGAGTGTTTAGAGCTGAGAGAATAAAGAGAGACTGCTGAGGGGAGGAGTGTTTAGAGCTGAGAGAGAAAAGAGAGACAATAAAGAGAGACTGCTGAGGGGACGAGTGTTTAGAGCTGAGAGAGAAAAGAGAGACAATAAAGAGAGACTGCTGAGGGGACAAGAGTTTAGAGCTGAGAGAGAAAAGAGAGACAATAAAGAGAGACTGCTGAGGGGACGAGTGTTTAGAGCTGAGAGAATAAAGAGAGACTGCTGAGGGAACAAGTGTTTAGAGCTGAGAGAATAAAGAGAGACTGCTGAGGGGACAAGAGTTTAGAGCTGAGAGAGAAAAGAGAGACAATAAAGAGAGACTGCTGAGGGGACGAGTGTTTAGAGCTGAGAGAATAAAGAGAGACTGCTGAGAGGACGAGTGTTTAGAGATGAGAGAGAAAAGAGAGACAATAAAGAGAGACTGCTGAGGGGACGAGTGTTTAGAGCTGAGAGAATAAAGAGAGACTGCTGAGGGGACAAGTGTTTAGAGCTGAGAGAATAAAGAGAGACCGCTGAGGGGACGAGTGTTTAGAGCTGAGAGAATAAAGAGAGACTGCTGAAGGGACGAGTGTTTAGAGCTGAGAGAATAAAGAGAGACCACTGAGGAGACGAGTGTTTAGAGCTGAGAGAATAAAGAGAGACCGCTGAGGGGACGAGTGTTTACAGCTGAGAGAATAAAGAGAGACCGCTGAGGGGATGAGTGTTTACAGCTGAGAGAATAAAGAGAGACGGCTGAGGTGAAGAGTGTTTAGAGCTGAGAGAATAAAGAGAGACAGCTGAGGGGACAAGTGTTTAGAGCTGAGAGAATAAAGAGAGACCGCTGAGGGGACGAGTGTTTAGAGCTGAGAGAATAAAGAGAGACTGCTGAGGGGATGAGTGTTTAGAGCTGAGAGAATAAAGAGAGACTGCTGAGAGGACGAGTGTTTAGAGCTGAGAGAGAAAAGAGAGACAATAAAGAGAGACTGCTGAGGGGACGAGTGTTTAGAGCTGAGAGAATAAAGAGAGACTGCTGAGGGGACGAGTGTTTAGAGCTGAGAGAATAAAGAGAGACTGCTGAGGGGAGGAGTGTTTAGAGCTGAGAGAGAAAAGAGAGACAATAAAGAGAGACTGCTGAGGGGACGAGTGTTTAGAGCTGACAGAATAAAGAGAGACTGCTGAGGGGACGAGTGTTTAGAGCTGAGAGAAAAAAGAGAGACAATAAAGAGAGACTGCTGAGGGGACGAGTGTTTAGAGCTGACAGAATAAAGAGAGACTGCTGAAGGGACGAGTGTTTAGAGCTGAGAGAATAAAGAGAGACTGCTGAGGGGAGGAGTGTTTAGAGCTGAGAGAGAAAAGAGAGACAATAAAGAGAGACTGCTGAGGGGACGAGTGTTTAGAGCTGACAGAATAAAGAGAGACTGCTGAGGGGACGAGTGTTTAGAGCTGAGAGAGAAAAGAGAGACAATAAAGAGAGACCGCTGAGGGGACGAGTGTTTAGAGCTGAGAGAATAAAGAGAGACTGCTGAGGGGACGAGTGTTTAGAGCTGAGAGAATAAAGAGAGACTGCTGAGAGGACGAGTGTTTAGAGCTAGAGAATAAAGAGAGACTGCTGAGGGGACGAGTGTTTAGAGCTGAGAGAATAAAGAGAGACTGCTGAGGGGAGGAGTGTTTAGAGCTGAGAGAGAAAAGAGAGACAATAAAGAGAGACTGCTGAGGGGACGAGTGTTTAGAGCTGACAGAATAAAGAGAGACTGCTGAGGGGACGAGAGTTTAGAGCTGAGAGAGAAAAGAGAGACAATAAAGAGAGACTGCTGAGGGGATGAGTGTTTAGAGCTGACAGAATAAAGAGAGACTGCTGAGGGGACGAGTGTTTAGAGCTGAGAGAGAAAAGAGAGACAATAAAGAGAGACTGCTGAGGGGACGAGTGTTTAGAGCTGAGAGAATAAAGAGAGACTGCTGAGGGGACAAGTGTTTAGAGCTGAGAGAATAAAGAGAGACTGCTAAGGGGATGAGTGTTTAGAGCTGAAAGAATAAAGAGAGACTGCTGAGGGGATGAGTGTTTAGAGCTGAGAGAGAAAAGAGAGACAATAAAGAGAGACTGCTGAGGGCACGAGTGTTTAGAGCTGAGAGAATAAAGAGAGACTGCTGAGGGGACAAGTGTTTAGAGCTGAGAGAATAAAGAGAGACTGCTGAGAGGACGAGTGTTTAGAGCTGAGAGAGAAAAGAGAGACAATAAAGAGAGACTGCTGAGGGGACGAGTGTTTAGAGCTGAGAGAATAAAGAGAGACTGCTGAGGGGAGGAGTGTTTAGAGCTGAGAGAATAAAGAGAGACTGCTGAGGGGAGGAGTGTTTAGAGCTGAGAGAGAAAAGAGAGACAATAAAGAGAGACTGCTGAGGGGACGAGTGTTTAGAGCTGACAGAATAAAGAGAGACTGCTGAGGGGACGAGTGTTTAGAGCTGAGAGAGAAAAGAGAGACAATAAAGAGAGACTGCTGAGGGGACGAGTGTTTAGAGCTGACAGAATAAAGAGAGACTGCTGAAGGGACGAGTGTTTAGAGCTGAGAGAATAAAGAGAGACTGCTGAGGGGAGGAGTGTTTAGAGCTGAGAGAGAAAAGAGAGACAATAAAGAGAGACTGCTGAGGGGACGAGTGTTTAGAGCTGACAGAATAAAGAGAGACTGCTGAGGGGACGAGTGTTTAGAGCTGAGAGAGAAAAGAGAGACAATAAAGAGAGACCGCTGAGGGGACGAGTGTTTAGAGCTGAGAGAATAAAGAGAGACTGCTGAGGGGACGAGTGTTTAGAGCTGAGAGAATAAAGAGAGACTGCTGAGAGGACGAGTGTTTAGAGCTAGAGAATAAAGAGAGACTGCTGAGGGGACGAGTGTTTAGAGCTGAGAGAATAAAGAGAGACTGCTGAGGGGAGGAGTGTTTAGAGCTGAGAGAGAAAAGAGAGACAATAAAGAGAGACTGCTGAGAGGACGAGTGTTTAGAGCTAGAGAATAAAGAGAGACTGCTGAGGGGACGAGTGTTTAGAGCTGACAGAATAAAGAGAGACTGCTGAGGGGAGGAGTGTTTAGAGCTGAGAGAGAAAAGAGAGACAATAAAGAAAGACTGCTGAGGGGACGAGTGTTTAGAGCTGACAGAATAAAGAGAGACTGCTGAGGGGACGAGAGTTTAGAGCTGAGAGAGAAAAGAGAGACAATAAAGAGAGACTGCTGAGGGGACGAGTGTTTAGAGCTGACAGAATAAAGAGAGACTGCTGAGGGGACGAGTGTTTAGAGCTGAGAGAGAAAAGAGAGACAATAAAGAGAGACTGCTGAGGGGACGAGTGTTTAGAGCTGAGAGAATAAAGAGAGACTGCTGAGGGGACAAGTGTTTAGAGCTGAGAGAATAAAGAGAGACTGCTAAGGGGATGAGTGTTTAGAGCTGAAAGAATAAAGAGAGACTGCTGAGGGGATGAGTGTTTAAAGCTGAGAGAGAAAAGAGAGACAATAAAGAGAGACTGCTGAGGGCACGAGTGTTTAGAGCTGAGAAAATAAAGAGAGACTGCTGAGGGGACAAGTGTTTAGAGCTGAGAGAATAAAGAGAGACTGCTGAGGGGACGAGAGTTTAGAGCTGAGAGAGAAAAGAGAGACAATAAAGAGAGACTGCTGAGGAGACGAGTGTTTAGAGCTGAGAGAATAAAGAGAGACTGCTGAGGGGACGAGTGTTTAGAGCTGAGAGAATAAAGAGAGACCGCTGAGGGGACGAGTGTTTAGAGCTAGAGAATAAAGAGAGACCGCTGAGGGGACGAGTGTTTAGAGCTGAGAGGATAAAGAGAGACCACTGAGGAGACGAGTGTTTAGAGCTGAGAGAATAAAGAGAGACCGCTGAGGGGACGAGTGTTTACAGCTGAGAGAATAAAGAGAGACCGCTGAGGGGACGAGTGTTTACAGCTGAGAGAATAAAGAGAGACGGCTGAGGTGACGAGTGTTTAGAGCTGAGAGAATAAAGAGAGACTGCTGAGGGGACGAGTGTTTAGAGCTGAGAGAATAAAGAGAGACTGCTGAGGGGAGGAGTGTTTAGAGCTGAGAGAGAAAAGAGAGACAATAAAGAGAGACTGCTGAGGGGACGAGTGTTTAGAGCTGAGAGAGAAAAGAGAGACAATAAAGAGAGACTGCTGAGGGGACGAGTGTTTAGAGCTGACAGAATAAAGAGAGACTGCTGAGGGGACGAGTGTTTAGAGCTGAGAGAATAAAGAGAGACTGCTGAGGGGAGGAGTGTTTAGAGCTGAGAGAGAAAAGAGAGACAATAAAGAGAGACTGCTGAGGGGATGAGTGTTTAGAGCTGACAGAATAAAGAGAGACTGCTGGGGGGACGAGTGTTTAGAGCTGAGAGAATAAAGAGAGACAGCTGAGGGGACGAGAGTTTAGAGCTGAGAGAGAAAAGAGAGACAATAAAGAGAGACTGCTGAGGGGACGAGTGTTTAGAGCTGAGAGAATAACGAGAGACCGCTGAGGGGACGAGTGTTTAGAGCTGAGAGAATAAAGAGAGACAGCTGAGGGGACGAGAGTTTAGAGCTGAGAGAGAAAAGAGAGACAATAAAGAGAGACTGCTGAGGGGACGAGTGTTTAGAGCTGAGAGAATAACGAGAGACCGCTGAGGGGACGAGTGTTTAGAGCTGAGAGAATAAAGAGAGACCGCTGAGGGGACGAGTGTTTAGAGCTGAGAGAACACAAGTGACAGACATAACAACATAACGTATAACAATAAATGGATAAAAAGTGCTTTAATAAATAAATAGCTGCAGTAGCAGAGAAATGACTATGGCATCATGGGTCACACTTGTCTCATTCTCCTGTACGAGCTGCACACAGAGTAATTTTTCATGACACAGGGTTTGGCGTGATTATGATTTCAAATCGTCAGTAAAAGAGGGAAAGCAACAGAATCTAAGCTTGACTTCCACTTGGGGTTAGTGGTTAGCGTCTGGCGGCGTGTTAGCTGCTGGTTTTGTTTGGCTGGACGCTGACAGGAATCATTCAGCCCGTGGTCTCTCCACATGTCACTTTCTCTTACTCAGCCTTTTTTTTTTGCTTTGGGTTTTCCACTATGTTAGAGTAAATAACAAAATGAACAGCGTGTGGAATAAAGCGTGAGGTAATTGATTTAAGAGAGTTACGTCATCATCTGAGAGGTTTACTCTGACCGAGCCATCATCATATCTTATATAAATCTTCTTGTAGTTCTGATCACTCTTAACCTTTTAACTCTCATAGAATAAATACATCATTTAACATCATACAGTCGTCCAGTGTGCAGTCCATCAGCTCATTTATTCATCTACAACACATGTGGTTCCTCAACAGATTATATCATTACCCAGGGATGCCAGGTATTAGCCAAAGATCCACCTGAGCCACCATGTAGTAATGGGGATTATTGGGGAGCTAGGATGAGGCAAATATCAATATTTGTACTAAATAAATAAATAAGTACATAATATGGTTGTCTCCCTAAGCCACTGCTTGAAGACATCAGGGTTTCTTCACAATCTTTGTGTATTAAGGAATCATTTTTATCACTACACAAATAGAATTGAATTAAATGAACTCACTGTGTGATAATAGAATAAGAGAATTTAAATCTACAGCGGCTCTCCTGATAACACCTTCCTGCGTCTCGTAATAAGACAAGCTCTAATTTCGAAAAGGATAATGATGTTTTTGTCTATATTGGTGGTATAATAGCTTCCCCAGCGTCCACATCACTACTCATGTGCTATTACCCCGGTGCTGCTTCCATGGCAACCATGTGGGGCAACAAATTAACCCTGGGGTTTTTACTTTAGATCCATGGGGATTAAGAGAAGGAGTAAACACTCAGTTTAAAGTTTCCCTGTTCATAAGCTCCATTTCAGATGATGACTAGTCTCTCTCTCTCTCTCTCTCTCTCTCTCTCTCACTCTCTCTCTTTCTCGCTTTCTCTCACTGTCTCTCTCACTGTCTCTCTCTCTCTCTCTCTCTCACTCTCTCTTTCACTCTCTCTCTTTCTCACTTTCTCTCACTGTCTCTCTCTCTCTCTCTCTCTCTATCTCTCTCGCTCTCTCGCTGTCTCTCACTCTCTCTCACTCTCTCTCTCTCTTTCTCGCTTTCTCTCACTGTCTCTCTCTCTCACTCACTCTCTCTCTCTCTCTCTCTCTCTCTCTCTCACTGTCTCTCTCTCTCACTGTCTCTCTCTCTCTCTCTCTCTCTCTCTCTCTCTCACTCTCTCTCTTTCTCGCTTTCTCTCACTGTCTCTCTCTCTCTCTATCTCTCTCGCTCTCTCGCTGTCTCTCACTCTCACTCTCTCTCTCTCTTTCTCGCTTTCTCTCACTGTCTCTGTCTCTCTCTCTCTCTCTCGCTCTCTCTCTCTCTCTCTCTCTCACTGTCTCTCTCACTCTCTCTCTCTCTCTCTCTCTCTCTCTCACTGTCTCTCTCTCTCTCTCTCTCTCTCTCTCTCTCTCTCTCTCTCTCTCTCTCTCTCTCTCTCTCTCTCTCACTGTCTCTCTCTCTCTCTCTCTCTCTCTCTCTCTCTCTCTCTCTCGCTGTCTCTCTCGCTGTCTCTCTCTAATCTGTCTTTAGGTCCCTCTTGTCTTGCTAATTGGATGAACTAAATTAAGTAAACCGATTCAGTGTTAATCAGCCCACACAACAGGGACACACTTTATACCTGCTGCACAGTGCAGATCTGCTCCGTCTCAAAATGGTCTGTGATGAAGAAGTCTGTAGATGTTACATTAATGAGCTGTGATTATAGAAATAAAAACGTCTGTCTGTAGTCTGAACAACTGTCAGAGCTGCTGTTAGACAAATCTAATCAACACCTTCTGAGCAGTCCAGAAGTCAGCAGGTCTGTGATGAATCTGTGAAGGATTATGAAGTGAAATCAGAGTAAAGAAACACTGAGAATTTCCCTCGAGTCAAATAAAGTTAATGGGGATATTTACTGTTGTTTTGTGTTGATGATCGAATTCATAATGTTTGTTGCTGTTTGTATCTAAGCAACCAAATCCTCTAATGAGAGATGCTTATCTCCTTCATTAGACTAAAGGGGTTTATTATTCTCACTCCTCACTATCGCAGTCTTTCCCCTGGGATTAGTGGTTTTACTTTAACCTTTTACATACAGTGACCATTAAATCCATAAGAAGCTTCTTAGATTACGGACACACACACGCTGTGTGATCAAACTGAACAAAATCTGACTTTCAGTAAAAGGTTACATACATTAAAACACTTTCTAGTATAGATTTCTTCTTCTTCTTCTTCTTCTTCTTATTATTATTATTATTATTATTATCATCAGTGATTTAATTCAGGATTTCTGTAGGACAATCTGAGTGCCAAATGAACTCATCTGATGATTTGTGTTAACTGACAGTAGCGCTCTCTAAATGCAGAGTTTGATTTAATTTTAAAAACTCTTCAAAATATTCAGTTGTTTAATGTCATTTCTAATTGTTCCTAAATGAGCATTTTGCTTAGATAAAAAGAAATTAAAATAAAGTCAATAAACTTCAGAGCAGAGAGAGGGGGGCATACATCTTTACTAATTGCCAGATGCAGTTTTACCAAGAGACTCTCCTTCCTAATTAGACCCCAGAGAGAGATGGGTTAATTACTCCAGTTGCAGAGAGAGAGAGAGAGAGAGAGAGAGAGAGAGAGAGAGAGAGAGCCCCATGAGTTTTCATGTCTCACTGAAGGAGATGTTTAATGAAGTGCTAAACAGGTAGAACAGTCAGACGCAAACACACAGACACTGTGAACACACACAGACACACACACAGTCTCACACACACACAGACACAGTGAACAGACACACACACAGTCTCTCTCACACACACACTGTGAACACAAACAGTCACACACACACAGACACCGTGAACACATACTTAGACACACACAGACACTGTGAACACACACAGACACACACACAGACACCGTGAACACACACAGACACACAGACACCGTGAACACACACAGACACACACACAGACACCGTGAACACACACAGACACACATTTTTTCTATTCAAACATTTGAGTGATCTTCAGTGTTCATAAAATCATTTTCCCAGGTTGACCTGGTGTGTTTGGCAAATGTTCTTTCAGTGTGTGTTATATTTTTCTTTTATTTGTGTTTATTGTGATTCAGAACAAAAAAATTGTCAATCCACTTCAAAGTGATGAAACTGCTGCTGCACTGAAATAGAACTGTCAGAACTTTGTCATGTGTCAGGACTGTCATGTGTCAGGACTGTGTCATGTGTCAGAACTGTGTCATGTGTCAGGACTGTGTCATGTTTCAGAACTGTGTCATGTTTCATAACTGTGTCAGGACCGTGTCATGTGTCAGCATTGTGTCATTTGTCAGCACTGTGTCATGAGTCAGAACTGTGTCAGGACTGTGTCAATGGTCAGGACTGTGACATGTCAGAACTTTGTCATGTGTCAGAACTATGTCATGTTTCAGGAGTATGTCATGTGTCAGAACTTTGTGATGTGTCAGAACTTTGTCATGTGTCAGAACTGTGTCATGTGTCAGGACTGTGTCATGTGTCAGGACTGTGTCATGTTTCAGAACTGTGTCATGTGTCAGGACTATGTCATGTTTCAGAACTGTGTTATGTATCAGAACTGTGTCAGGACTGCGTAATGTGTCAGAACTGTGTCATGTTTCAGAACTGTCAGGACGGTGTCATGTGTCAGGACTGTGTCACATGTCAGAACTGTGTCAGGACTGTGTCATGTTTCAGAACTGTGTCATGTTTCAGCAGTGTCAGGACTGTGTCATGTGTCAGAACTGTGTCATGTTTCAGAACTGTCAGGACTGTGTCATGTGTCAGGACTGTGTCATGTGTCAGGACTGTGTCATGTGTCAGGACTATGTCATGTTTCAGCACTGTGTCAGGACTGTGTCAGGTGTCAGGTCTGTGTCTGGACTGTGTCAATATTCAGGACTGTGACGTGTCAGAACTATGTCATGTGTCAGAACAGATACAGACACTAAGACATACCTAGGAGTTCATACACACACACACACACACACACACACACACACACACACACACACACACACACTACAGATGGTTCATGGAGAGTGACACCTGCTCCCAGAATCTGAGACCGAGCTTACTGTCACTGCACAAGTTAATACAATTAAACATCATGGTGTGTGTGTGCATGTGTGTGTGTGTGTGTGTGTGTGTGTGTGTGTGTGTGGCTGACCTCCACATTAAGAAAACATTTATTTTAACATTTTACTCCTCAGCATGTCTGCATATCTATTAGTCTAGATTTAGATCTGAATCATTTATTAGTTTCTTTTTTCACTCTCCATATTTTGTCACCTGATCTGTCATCTTAACGTCTTCAACCAACTGCCACACACTGATTTAGCCACAGCCGTGTACACATGCGTGTATACTCTACACAGACGCAACCGCCAGATGCCAATTTTTGAAAAGAGACATCTTAATAGCACTGTCAATGAATTAATTAGATGTGCTAATGAGCTAGCGGCGGCTCGCTCTAAATTAAATTAATGCTGTAATGCCTCCAGACAGAGAGAATTAGCATCAGATCCTGAATGCGAATTTGATGCATGGACGTGATGTGCTGGAAATGGATCTCACTTATACACAAAACTCCACAAGACACTATTAAAATAAAAAGACTAATTCTGAAGGTGGAGGGAGATACAGGAGCATAGCTTGGAAAGAAGGAGAAAAGAAACATTTAGAGAATGAAAGTCTGTGTTCAGACTGTTCTGTCTAAATGTATAATTGTGATAAGTCTAAGTGTATGTGTAATCCTGGGGTCTCTCTCTGCCAGAAGCTAGCATCAGTTACAAACACCATCTGCTAACTACAGGATCACCTGCTAGCAAACATTTAACCAACACACCTGTGTACCTGCCACCTCCTGCAGCTCCGTGGCCTAAAGTACGAGCACAAACAGGAAAGATCTGATAACAAACTGCACTGGATCAGGAACTGATTTCACTATGAAATAAATATAAGAATGATCTTAGAATCAGAATTCATACAGTGCGTGTTTAATTTCTCCTTTTTCTTTCTCTTCTCTTCTAAATGCAGGTCAGTAATCACCTGCTTTATATTTCACCTGCACATCTATCAAAGTAAGTGGGGTTCAGATCTGAGGGCATTTCACCTATAGTCTATGTGATCACATGACTACCATGCCTGACACTGATTGGCTGCATGAATCTAGCGTCTGAGTGATAAAGGAATCAGGCCTTAGGTTTGCTTCTCAAGCCTTCGTTATGTTCTGTGTGTTTATAATACGACACAAATAAACCGTGACAGCAAAGAATATGATGGTGGGATTAGCATCGCTAGCACTGAGTGTAAACTCCTGCTATTGAGATGATGTGAAAGGATGAAAAACACAAGAGAAGGATGTTAAATTGTCTGTACTGAGAGCTGGTTGTACAATCAAAGTATAATTAGCATCAGAAAATTCATTTTCTAAATAAAAGCACAAAAGCTAGAAAGGAAAGTGTGTGTCTGAATCTGCATCTCATTTCACAGCAGTTCGCTCAAAACAAGGACGATACACGTGTGTAGAATTCATCCCCTAACCCCATTATTATGAGCTTACATTTATTCGACACAACACATTTGTTTTACGTCACATGGGCACACAGAATAACAAGAACATTGTTTTACAATCCTATTTAAACAGAAACTGCCATGAAATTGGATTCAAAATGCAGTTTATCTGTTTTCTCTTTTTCTCCTGCGTCTGTTCTCCTCAAATTCAGCACAAACAGTCTTTTATTCTAACAAATTTACAAAATTCTGCACAGCATCTTGCCAGGAGGGAAATACTAACAATATGCTAACAATACGCTAACAATACGCTAACAATATGCTAACAATACGCTAACAATGTGCACCATGGCCCAGATCTCAGACAATTTAGCTTCCTGTTTACTGAGTACAAGTTAATTTCTACATGGACTCAAAAATGGAGCAGGCACACACACACACACACACACACATTTAGGTACACACTTAGATACACACACACCTAGATACATTCACACACACTTAGGCACACACACACACACACACACACACACTTAGATACACACACACTGCTAAGGTACATAATAAAAGGCGTCTGTTGAGTTGAGGACCACTTGAAGCCTGATGTTTCCACACAGCTGGATGGGAGACACTGCATCACCTTCTATAAATCCTGGAGATATAAATCATAATAACCGCCTTTGAGATTCTTTGTAAGTTGTTCTAAGCGTGTCAGAGTGAGACATTTCTATTTGAAAGTCACTTTTAGGTTCCATAATGACTTGTCTCCAGATTTCCAGCTGCTAAATAATCTTTTTTGTTTGTTTTATTGGTGTAGAAATGAATCAGAATAAACTACAAAATCATTTGAGAAATTATTTCGTAGTTTCAGCTCATTGTACCGTGAGCTTATATGGAGTTTTGTCCATGTGAGTCTAAAGAAAAAAAGGTGTGTGTGTTTAATGGCTTCATTATAACCTTATTAACGTAGGTCATCACATACATATGGTTTTTTTATAGATGGTGTTAAAATGAGCCGAAATGACTCAGACACACTGGGTGGAGAAATGTGGACGTACTGAACGTGTCTGTAATTCAATTCTGCAGACTCAGAGAAGAGCTCTGATGAGTGAGTGACAACCATGTGACTCTCATACACACACACACACACACACACACACACACAACATGCTAATTATGCAGAGGAGTGTGAAAGCTCATTCACCGGCCAGACTAATTAAACAGCATCATCTCATTTAAATTCGTAATTAAACACTTGAGCATAATCACACAACGCACTACGACTCCAGAGGAATCAATTAAAAGCGTTTGATTAATTAATTTATTCCAGCGACATTTGTTCCACTTCCTAATAAATGGATGCTTTGTAGCTGTATAATTTTCCCCACTCGTTTATCTTTTTTTGTTCTCCCTCTCCCTCTATCTGGGTTAAAATAAATGGTGGATTAAAGTTGGTTCATGTTTCTGTGCGAAGTGTCTGAGCACCGGACGAGGAGATCAGGAACGTGTAGCGTCTGTGGAACATAGGACTAACTTATGAATCTCTTATTTATTTAGAACATTTACTCTGACACACACACACACACACTCACACACACACACACACACACACACACACACACACACACAGAAGGCCTTGAACTCCACCTCTCTATTGTGTCTGTGTACTGTGGAGCAGTGGAGAATGAGAAACTCACTTTGACAGAACAGAGTGCGTGTGTGTGCGTGTGTGTGCGTGTGTGTGCGTGTGTGTGTGAGTGTGTGTGTGTGTTCCAAGCCCCAGTGGTCCCATTTACCTAGCGCAGTGTTCAGGTCTGTGATATTAATTAAGATAAATTTACCTCCGTATTCGGTGGCCACGCTATCACCCCATTTATCAAAATTAGCTTCATTATTTCTGTGCAACAGCAGAATTATTATCCTTTTTCATGTCTTATTTTTTATTAATATTCATAATTTAATAACGCAGCATTTGTGGCTGTCCGCAGAGGGAACATCACTGAGACAAAGCACCGTGACATCCACAGACACAAGCACATGTTCTTTCTCTCTCTCTTTTTTCTCTCTCTCTCTCTCTATCTCTCTCTCTCTCTTTTTCTCACACACACACACACACACACACACACACACGCGGAGCTGGTGTTTATCAGATATAATGGCAGGTCTGTTGTAAGTCTTTGTATATTTTCTTTGAAGAAACTGGTCTCTTTGAGTAACTGTATGAACATTAAGGATGGTGTGTTAACAGATCTGTTAAAACTCTTTCTTCATTGATTCCAGAACCTTTAGCTTCATCTGACACAGAGTCTCTGTAACTGAGTGAGTCTCTGTAACTGAGTGAGTCTCTGTAACTGAGTGAGTCTCTGTAACTGAACGAGTCTCTGTAACAGAGTGAGTCTCTGTAACTGAGTGAGTCTCTGTAACTGAGTGAGTCTCTGTAACTGAGTGAGTCTCTGTAACTGAGTGAGTCTCTGTAACTGAACGAGTCTCTGTAACTGAGTGAGTCTCTGTAACTGAGTGAGTCTCTGTAACTGAGTGAGTCTCTGTAACTGAGTGAGTCTCTGTAACTGAACGAGTCTCTGTAACTGAGTGAGTCTCTGTAACTGAGTGAGTCTCTGTAACTGAACGAGTCTCTGTAACTGAACGAGTCTCTGTAACTGAGTGAGTCTCTGTAACTGAACGAGTCTCTGTAACTGAACGAGTTTCTGTAAGTGAGTGAGTCTCTGTAACTGAACGAGTCTCTGTAACTGAACGAGTCTCTGTAACTGAGCGAGTCTCTGTAACTGAACGAGTGAGTCTCTGTAACTGAATGAGTCTCTGTAACTGAACGAGTCTCTGTAACTGAGTGAGTCTCTGTAACTGAACGAGTCTCTGTAACTGAGTGAGTCTCTGTAACTGAGTGAGTCTCTGTAACTGAGTGAGTCTCTGTAACTGAACGAGTCTCTGTAACTGAACGAGTCTCTGTAACTGAGCGAGTCTCTGTAACTGAGCGAGTGAGTCTCTGTAACTGAGTGAGTCTCTGTAACTGAACGAGTCTCTGTAACTGAGTGAGTCTCTGTAACTGAGTGAGTCTCTGTAACTGAACGAGTCTCTGTAACTGAACGAGTCTCTGTAACTGAGCGAGTCTCTGTAACTGAGTGAGTCTCTGTAACTGAACGAGTCTCTGTAACTGAACGAGTCTCTGTAACTGAACGAGTCTCTGTAACTGAGTGAGTCTCTGTAACTGAACGAGTCTCTGTAACTGAACGAGTCTCTGTAACTGAACGAGTCTCTGTAACTGAGTGAGTCTCTGTCTCTGTAACTGACCGAGTCTCTGTAACTGACCGAGTCTCTGTAACTGAGTGTGTCTCTGTAACTGAGTGAGTCTCTGTAACTGAACGAGTCTCTGTAACTGAGTGAGTCTCTGTAACTGAACGAGTCTCTGTAACTGAACGAGTCTCTGTAACTGAGTGAGTCTCTGTAACTGAACGAGTCTCTGTAACTGAACGAGTCTCTGTAACTGAGTGAGTCTCTGTAACTGAACGAGTCTCTGTAACTGAGTGAGTCTCTGTAACTGAGTGAGTCTCTGTAACTGAGTGAGTCTCTGTAACTGAACGAGTCTCTGTAACTGAACGAGTCTCTGTAACTGAGAGAGTCTCTGTAACTGAATGAGTCTCTGTAACTGAACGAGTCTCTGTAACTGAACGAGTCTCTGTAACTGAACGAGTCTCTGTAACTGGGAGTCTGAGGTGAGTCTCTGTAACTGAACAAGTCTTTGTAACTGAACAAGTCTTTGTAACTGAGTGAGTCTCTGTAACTGAGTGAGTCTCTGTAACTGAGTGAGTCTCTGTAACTGAACGAGTCTCTGTAACTGAACGAGTCTCTGTAACTGAACGAGTCTCTGTAACTGAGTGAGTCTCTGTAACTGAACGAGTCTCTGTAACTGAACGAGTCTCTGTAACTGAACGAGTCTCTGTAACTGAGTGAGTCTCTGTAACTGAACGAGTCTCTGTAACTGAACGAGTCTCTGTAACTGAACGAGTCTCTGTAACTGAACGAGTCTCTGTAACTGAACGAGTCTCTGTAACTGAACGAGTCTCTGTAACTGAACGAGTTTCTGTAAGTGAGTGAGTCTCTGTAACTGAACGAGTCTCTGTAACTGAACGAGTCTCTGTAACTGAGCGAGTCTCTGTAACTGAACGAGTCTCTGTAACTGAGTGAGTCTCTGTAACTGAGTGAGTCTCTGTAACTGAGTGAGTCTCTGTAACTGAACGAGTCTCTGTAACTGAACGAGTCTCTGTAACTGAGCGAGTGAGTCTCTGTAACTGAGTGAGTCTCTGTAACTGAACGAGTCTCTGTAACTGAACGAGTCTCTGTAACTGAACGAGTCTCTGTAACTGAGCGAGTGAGTCTCTGTAACTGAACGAGTCTCTGTAACTGAACGAGTCTCTGTAACTGAGCGAGTGAGTCTCTGTAACTGAGTGAGTCTCTGTAACTGAACGAGTCTCTGTAACTGAACGAGTCTCTGTAACTGAGCGAGTGAGTCTCTGTAACTGAGTGAGTCTCTGTAACTGAACGAGTCTCTGTAACTGAGCGAGTGAGTCTCTGTAACTGAGTGAGTCTCTGTAACTGAGTGAGTCTCTGTAACTGAACGACTCTCTGTAACTGAGTGAGTCTCTGTAACTGAACGAGTCTCTGTAACTGAGTGAGTCTCTGTAACTGAACGAGTCTCTGTAACTGAGTGAGTCTCTGTAACTGAGTGAGTCTCTGTAACTGAACGACTCTCTGTAACTGAGTGAGTCTCTGTAACTGAACGAGTCTCTGTAACTGAACGACTCTCTGTAACTGAGTGAGTCTCTGTAACTGAGTGAGTCTCTGTAACTGAACGAGTCTCTGTAACTGAGTGAGTCTCTGTAACTGAACGAGTCTCTGTAACTGAACGAGTCTCTGTAACTGAACAAGTCTTTGTAACTGAACAAGTCTTTGTAACTGAGTGAGTCTCTGTAACTGAGTGAGTCTCTGTAACTGAACGAGTCTCTGTAACTGAACGAGTCTCTGTAACTGAACGAGTCTCTGTAACTGAGTGAGTCTCTGTAACTGAATGAGTCTTTGTAACTGAGTGAGTCTCTGTAACTGAACGAGTCTCTGTAACTGAGTGAGTCTCTGTAACTGAACGAGTCTCTGTAACTGAGTGAGTCTCTGTAACTGAGTGAGTCTCTGTAACTGAGTGAGTCTCTGTAACTGAACGAGTCTCTGTAACTGAGCGAGTCTCTGTAACTGAGTGAGTCTCTGTAACTGAACGAGTCTCTGTAACTGAGTGAGTCTCTGTAACTGAGTGAGTCTCTGTAACTGAGTGAGTCTCTGTAACTGAGTGAGTCTCTGTAACTGAACGAGTCTCTGTAACTGAACGAGTCTCTGTAACTGAATCACTTCCACTTCCATAAACACACTCTGATCCATGTGTTTCCGCTGGTATTATTATCCTTCTCCAGTCTATTTGGTCAGAAGTTGTGTGTTATGTTTCTAGAACAGTGTGAACCCCAGGTTTATATTAATTCTATAGTAAATAGATAATATGGTATAGTTTCTATAGTAACGGCTCATTCACAGGGATGTGTGCAGCACAAACTCAACATCTAATATTACTAATAAACAGATAAACAAAAAAACAGGTTGTTAGACAAAGGAAACATATAATTGTTTCCTGAAAAGTTGTGTAAAGAGATGTTCATTTAACAGTGATGGAAGAAATCTCCAGTGTCAGAACTTTGAAAAGAGAGAGAGAGAGAGAGAGAGAGAGAGAGAGAGCAGTAGGGTCTGTATTTTATAGACCAGACCCACTTCAGGGTTAAATCTGAATACAATGATAACTTTACAGGAGGTAATGTAGAGCTCTTTCAGGAATTTCTTCAGAGACATGAGCTCAGGGTACAAAGCACACACACACACTCACACACACACACACAAGTGTGTGATCTGAAGCAGATGAGACTTATTCCTGACTAAACACATTTGGTTTCTTTCTCTCATTCATCTCTTCTCTCTCTCTCTCTCTCTCTCTCTCTCTCTCTCTCTCTCTCTCTCTCTCTCTCTCTCTCTCTCTCTCTCTCTCACTCTCTCTCTCTCTCTCTCTCTCTCTCTGCAGGTGAGGAGAGCTGAATTGACATTTTCCCTCGTCCCCCTCCTCTCACCGTTCTCTGGTGCTGTAATTTGGCGTAATTAATGCTAACATTACTGCTGATAATTTAGCTACTTAATTAAACTCGGAGGACATCATTAAGGGCAGCAGGACGGCGCTGGTGTGTGTAGCGCTGTGTGTATAGATCATACCTTTAGTGCAGTCTACCTTCTCTTCAATCTTTAATTGTTTCTGATTATAAAACACTTGCATGCTAAACATTTAAGACAATGAATGAAGGTGATTTTTTTTTCCTTTAAGTCCCTTCTGAGATTTTACGCAAACTAACATAAAATTTTGCTTTTTTGGTGTCTGAATGTGACAAAGTCTGTTTTTTCTACCAGATTTTAATATTTTGTTTCCACTGAATGAAGAAAAATATCCCTCGTCGTCCCGACTGAACCACTGTGGAGCGTTTGTTCTGTTCTGCGGATTTAATTTTTAACGCTGTCATTTACTCAAAGCCTCATCACATGATGTCAACCTTTGTTTTTTTCACTTCTGATGGGTGTACAGTGGTGTTGTCGTCAAGCCCCCACACCGTACAATAGGACGTAAAGTGTTAAGTGTCGATATTCTGTTCATCTGTGAATGACGATGTGTTTAATAAGTTCCACATATGTAGAGATTTCTTTAGAAATATAAATGATTTTTAACAAATTGGTTGTTTTTATGTTGAAAACTTAAAAAAAAAAAAAAGTTTAACACAGTTATTCATTTATTCTTTTACTTCTAAATACAGTGTCAAAGCTCCGAAACATCAAAGAGCTTGCTGTAATTCCAGCATGACCCCCCTGTGGGAAACCCGTCTGTGCTGCGTCTTAAACTGCGAGCTTTTTATACAAATATTCTACAGATTGGAAAATCATTATTACGAATCCATGAAGTCAGAATCTTTTAATTGCTGTTAAAAAAAAAACTGCGAGTGTGCACCAAGATCTTAAAATCCACACCAAATAAATCAGTCGTACAGAAAGGGCTCTATTTTGTCCAGCGTGTGTTAACGTCTGTCTGTTTTACTAATCACTGTCCAAATGGTGGCTTGAAATATGTCTTCATTCATACATTATTCATGTGTATCACTGCCAGTGTGGAACTTGGCTAGTGAGTTTGAAAGGGCCTATAATTCACGGCGTGTTTGCCTTCTGCTCGCTGACCTCCTGCCTCACCGCTTTAGCAGAGCTGATTAAGAACAAGGTCTGAGATGGAAGTGAACACTGACAGCAGAATGGAGCGCTTTAATGTCCTATTAGCATCAGTTCTCCGGATCGTTTGTCCTCATACTTGTTCCATTTGTGAAGATGAGCCACTTCCTTGTGCTCAGAGTCTTCAGACAGAAATGTCAGGATGTCTGGATGAATTTCAGAATGTTTACATCAGGATTTATTACAGCAAATCATAATCCAGTTCAGTCTGATTCACCTGAACACGGTGTGAACACACACAGTGTAATCAACACTCTGTGTGTTTAGGACACTCATTTTGTCTCTTGTTTTCTTCGTGGGCTGTTTATTTTGTGTATTTCTACAGTTTGCAGACGTTTCTCCTCCTAGTCCCCTGTCTTCAGCTTCAACCACCTTCTTCTTTTATTATAATTATTATGTTACTGTATGATTTGAATTTGCCTTTATCAGGAGTCAGACTCTATCCTGTGATTCACAAGTGATTCACATAGAGTCAAATCGCTGAATTGAATCTCTGTTCACTCACTCACTCATTCATCTTCTACAGCTTATCCGAACTACCTCGGGTCACGGGGAGCCTGTGCCTATCTCAGGCGTCATTGGGCATCAAGGCAGGATACACCCTGGACGGAGTGCCAACCCATCACAGGGCACACACACACACTCTCATTCACTCACACAATCACACACTACGGACAATTTTCCAGAGATGCCAATCAACCTACCATGCATGTCTTTGGACCGGGGGAGGAAACCGGAGTACCCGGAGGAAACCCCCAAGGCACGGGGAGAACATGCAAACTCCACACACACAAGGTGGAGGTGGGAATCGAACCCCCAATCCTGGAGGCGTGAGGCGAACGTGATAACCACTACGCCACCGTGCCCCTATCTCTGTGTACTGTAATATTAAAATGAATTGAATCTTTCTCTATTTACAATAAAATCCATTTGATTGAATGAATCAAATGGATAAAATGAGTAGAGCCTTTATTTACTTTAGATTTGACTAAATACAGACAGATTGGTCAGAAGGAAGAGATCATGTGAGATAAAAACAGAAAGGAATAAGAGGAGAACTATTTCTGTATTTTAATTAAAAAAAGTTCACAGGGTGTCCAGTTGAGACTAAAGGTGTGTATTGGGCCTGGGATCCTGTTCAAAAGTGTGTTCAGTGAATACACCGGTCCTGCTCGGTGTGTGTGTGTGTGTGTGTGTGTGTGTGTGTGTGTGTGTGTGTGTGTGTGTGTGTATAAACGAAGGCTCCAAATCAGGTGTCTCTTCATGCTGAGTGGGTTTGGGATTATCTGTGTTCTAATTAACACCTGGGCTGAGCAGGTGAGAGAAGGTCTGTCTCACACACACACACACACACACACACACACACACACACACACACACACACACACACACACTGCAGTAAAGTGGAGTCAGGCCAACACTGTGGTATGGACTTCTCTCCGTTCTAACAATAAGCATTATTAAAGCGAGGCATGACATCCACATTACAGGAACATTGGGTTTAAGTGTGATGTAACACAACGTCATGATCTGTTAACATCCAGATATCCATGTGGCAAAAGAACAATTTTCGATTTGAAATATTTAACTTACTTCATCTCCATTTAACACAACCCCAAAGTAACACCTTCAATAAATATAATCGAATCATTTCCTGTGTACTGGGCGGCTTTTACGCTGTTGATTAAACTGTTTGCAGCACAAACTGACATTTTATTTCCAGTGTGTATTGTTGTAGTTCAAGAAGAACAGGTCTGGTGTGATATCCTGAAGCCTCTGAAGCGTGTCGTCGTCTGGGATGTTAGTGTTAGAACTTGTCTGCAGCCCAGACGTAACTAAGAGAAGATATTGATGTACATATTGTATATGATCCTAAAGCTTAAACCACTTACACTTCCACTTACATGAAGGTGCTTCCGCTGGCCGTGGATCACGTGTCACGTCTCACATCTCGCCTGTTCTTCATCACACTTATCAATATCAACTCACCAAACCACGACAACTCCTCCACTGACTGACCGCCAGAAGAATGCACTTCCGATTATTAATGTCTTCTAGATAAGTGACAGATAACTGATTTCTGAGTCTTTAAACAAGTGTGTAATGTAATGGTTTTTATTTACGTAGCTTGACCATTTAAATTTAGGCATTTTAAAATGATCAGGTTTTACACCCGTGCTGAGCAGAAAAGTATCTCACAACATGTTGAACCTCAAGGAGGACGTACCACAGGAGCAGCAGAGTGTCTCTAACATTCACCGCTCTCAAACTGCTCTGAAGGTCTGATTAGCATTAGCATGAACAACATGTTTCTGCTAGCTTCTGAGCTGCTCTTCCATTAGAGTCCATTTGCTGGTGTATAAGTCAGACAGTCAGACAGACAGACAGACAGACAGCGGTCAGTAAAAAGGAGTCTAAGAGGAGTCTCTCAGCTATTAGTTAGGGTTTGAATTTAACATCAATAGCATGCAACAGCAAGGAAAATGGAAAGCTATGCCATTACTAGCAAATCAGTGCAAGGCTACAAAGCCTATCAAGCAACTCGAGGCAAGACGATATGATAAGCGCTAATCAATCAGGAGCGTGTAAAAACCCTTAAATGGCTGCTGTAACCTGCCTCCAATTCAATCAGCCTGCCTTAGAGGAAGCCCCTGCAGCCGAGTCCCGTAAGAGAGAGTGGCTCGGATATCGGCTAATTCCATCATGGCCGCGTGATGAAGTTCTACACAGCCACTGGAAAGGAAAACTAAACGATTGGAGCATTTTTTTAATATTGGAATTGTGGGATATTGTATCATTCAATTTGTAGGAGAGGGAGAGGAAACGCGATTACGTGGGCTAATGTGCTTTGTTGAGAGAGGTGTCTCATCTTCAACAGAGGGCTTGTAACACAGCGTGATTAACTGTCTAATCGACTGCACCGACGAGGATCTGTCTTCATCTGCACAGACTACATGCACCGAAATCAGATTAGCTCGGAAATCAGAGGCTAGCGCTCTGCTAAGAGAAGGGAGGAGTGGAGGAGAGGAGGAGGAGGAGGAGGAGGAGGGAGAGAAATATGATCAGAGACGAAGGAGAGGTGTGAAAGGAAGTGAATGAGGAGAGGAACAAGAAGTGCACACTGGGTTCATGAGGGAACTGAAAAAAATGTTACTGCAATGTGTTTATTACTGAACTCGTCTAACACAATGACCAAAAGTGACTCTTTATATCTCTATTAAACCTTTAAAAGTTCTTCATCTTCTTCATCCAGTCTATCAGTGTACAGAAATCATCATCATCATCATCATCATCACCAGTGTTGTAATGTAACGGAGTACAAATACTTCGTTACTGTACTTAAGTAGAAATGTCACGTATCTGTACTTTACTTCACTATTTAAATTTGTCAACTTTCACTTTTACTTCACTACATTTCATAGATAAAATATAGACTTTTACTCCGTTATATTTCCACTAAACATCTTCGTTACTCGTTACTACAAAATAAAATCAGAAGAAATGTGTGTGACTGTAATAAGGGAGGTTTGGTGAATCACTGCTCCTAGATTACATTACGCTCCACACGCTGTACGGAGAAGCACAGGGACGCGCAGCGTGCACGCGCAGTCAGAGCTGGAGGCGCAGCGTGCACGCGCAGTCAGAGCTGGAGGCGCAGCGTGCACGCGCAGTCAGAGCTGGAGGTGTTTATCTATAACGTTAATCGGCTGAAAGCCTTAAAGAGGCAACCAAAAGTAGTGAAATGTCACTATTCTTATTACCAGAGTTGTAGCACGAACAAAATATTAATGTAAATAATCCATTTAATACTAAATAAAAATAACATTTATTGATTTGGTCTTTGTGAATATTAGTTTATTAATGACTGCATTCATTAGACACACTGTTTGTAGAGAATGTACACACACATGAACTGATCTGATTCAACACTGACATCATTACATCATACATAAAATTTTGGTGTCCACTTTTGACATTTAATAATAATGTAGTCATATAATATATAATATAAAACTCTTCTTGTTTTAAATTCTCACTGAGGACTAAAACCCCCTAAAGATGAGACCCTAGAACTGCCCCTGATCTTATGTCTACTGAAAATCACTGAAATTTTACTTTTTACTTTTACTTCAAATACTTAAGTACATTAAATATCAGAAAATGACTTTTGATACTTAAGTACATTAAATATCAGATACTTTAAGACTTTTACTTGAGTAATATTCTAAAAGGTGACTTTCACTTCTACTGAAGTCTTTTTCTAGTACGATACTTGTACTTTTACTCAAGTATTGTTTTATAGTACTTTATACAACACTGATCATCATCATCATCATCATCATCATCATCATCATCATCATCATCATCCAGCCCCTTCTCTAGCGTGACTCACTAACATCTCACTAACAGTCTGTTTATTTACATTACACTTCACTTTGTCATCCAGCTTCAATGAAACAAACCTGTAGATAGAGGATGAGGATGAGTATAAAAATACATCTTCATCCTTCAGTACATTTAAAGGTAGTAATGTTTTAATTGTAAATACACAGCATTACAGATCAGAGTAGAACACGACATGATAACGATTTCATCAAGATTATAAACGTTTTAAACAGAAAGCTGCGTTTCTGTGGAAAGAAAAGAGCTGAATAAACATTTCATCAAAGAAACCTGAAAACTCCAACAGGTTTTAGAGAATTTACTGAAACACACACAAGTTTCATCAACTTCTGCTTTTATTTTACTTTTTTATTTCCACTTAAAAAAGGAAATAAACACAAAATGGAAAACTTTTCAGTTCAGTCATGACTCAGTGGCATGATGATGATGATGATGAAGAGGAATTTCTTGGGAGATTATTAGTCAGATTGTAATAAAGGTCAGAGAGAGAGAGAGAGAGAAACAGAGAGAGAGAGAGAGAGAGAGAGAGAGAGAGAGAGAGAGAGAGAGAGAGAGAAACAGAGAGAGAGAGAGAGAGAGAGAGAGAGAGAGAGACAGAGAGAGAGAGAGAAACAGAGAGAGAGAGAGACAGAGAGAGAGAGAGAGAGAGAGAGAGAGAGAGAGAGAGAGAGAGAGAGAGAGAGAGAGACAGAGAGAGAGAGAGAGAGAGAGAGAGAGAGAGAGAGAGAGAGAGAGAGAGAGACAGAGAGAGAGAGAGAGACAGAGAGAGAGAGAAACAGAGAGAGAGAGAGAGAAACAGAGAGAGAGAGAGAGAGACAGAGAGACAGAGAGAGAGAGAGAAACAGAGAGAGAGAGAGAGAGAGAGAGAGAGAGAGAGAGAGAGACATGACAGATAGTCAGTGTTCTCTGAACCTCATGTCATTACACATGATTCACAACCTCTGAGTAAAAAAGCAGCACCACAATGAATTATATATCAGTTTCTCCTCTCTCTCTCTCTCTCTCTCTCTCTCTCTCTCTCTCTCTCTCTCTCTCTCACACACACACACACACACACACACACAACAGGAAGCCTCAGACACAGCCTCCATCCAGTCCAGTAAAACAGAATGCGCTCACACTGTGCAGGACTTTAATCGTGTCCAGGTAGACACACGGAGAGAAGGCAGGAGACAAATGATGAAACCTGTTCCTGAGCAGAGGAACAAGGCCCTGACTGAACCCCACTGACCAGCAGCCCAAGACAAAATGGCAGCATATGGCCTCAAGAGCTTCGGCATCATGGCCTGCCTCAGACCTGACCGCTGTCACGACCGGGAAAACGTCTGATCAAAGACAGACTGGAGGCCGAAGAGCAGCTCAGAGTGGGTTTAGTTGTTCGGTTAATATCTTGCTCTCTGTATCTGAAAATCAGAAGAACCTTCAGAACATCTACAAGAACATCCACCAGGGTCCAAACATAGATCCCTGCACAATGACCAAACACAGGAATATCAGCAGTGTCTTTCAGCATTCAAAAATAAAATAAAACTCTGGCTATAGTCTCATCGCCTGATGGTCACCCTGCCAGGGATTGATCTTCATGTCTCATGGGATTGTTGTGTATGAAGCCACCATGAGTTTACGATGACCCATTAGTTCCTCAGGAGCTCTCGGCTGCACTATTATAAACTGTTGTAGAAAGGACATTATTTACATTTACACTATTTACTGTAGCGTGTCACCCAAATGAGGATGAGGTTCACTTCTGAGTCTGGTTCCTCTCAAGGTTTCTTCCTCTTATCATCTCAGAGAGTTTCTCCTCACCGCCGTCACCTCCGGCTTCTTCATTAGGAACAGAGAGATATCTAGTATTTTATATATTAAGTTAATCTTTTTTAATTAATTTTAAACTTTAATTGTATATATTCACTTATTTATTTTTATTCTTATTTTTTCTTCTTCTTCTTATATATTTATTTCTTTTTCTCTCTTCTGTTTCTATACTTTTGTAAAGCTGCTTTGAGACAATAGGAATTCAAAGAGCTATACAAAGAAATAAATTTAATTGTAATTTAAAATAAAATAAAATAAAATAGATAGTCAGACTTTATGGATCCTGTGAGGGTAATTTTTATGTTACAGCAGCAGAACATTAACATTAAAAAGGGAAAAACAACAATAAAACACTGATATTTGGGAGGAATGTCAAATAAAATAAAAAATAAAGTACATTTTATAAAGTTTTTGTTTCATATTTTCTATTGAATTTCCCCTAAACAAGGAGACCATCAGCCTGATTCCTGACTGTGTAACACATCCACCTCGTTCTCCACACTGTTCCTCCAGAAGCTAACAGACCCTGAGCTGGACACACACACACACACACACACACACACACACACACACACAGTGTATAAATGTCAGGGATGAAGATCCTGTTCCTTTTCTTTTCTTTATTATAACACAACACTCATAACCTCTCAAACAGTCATGGATAAACAGGCCGTAAAAAGCAGCTTGTGTGTGTGTGTGTGTGTGCGCTGAACACACAGTGTCTCTACAGGTCATCTCTAATGTCTTTTCCAGAAACCTTTACACACACAATGAAGGGATTATAGCAATAAGTGTGTATGAATGTTGTGGGTTAACTGACCCTGATTACAATGAAAACACACACACACACACACACACACACACACACACACACACACACAACCATCAATTATTACTATTCTTTATACACTTGTTTGATAGCATTTTTTCACATTTATATAAAAACATTTTTCACTCGACAGTCTTCTTTTCTTCCATTTGTTTTTTAACATTAATTGTACAT
>NC_083483.1:370000-385000 GCF_030014155.1 Tachysurus vachellii | reverse complement strand
GACACACACACACACACAGACACACACAGACACACACACAGACACACACACAGACACACACGCAGACACACACACACACAGACACACACACACACAGACACACACACAGACACACACACAGACACACACACAGACACACACACACACACGCAGACACACACACACGCAGACACACACACACGCAGACACACACACACGCAGACACACACACAGACACACACACAGACAGCAGCACACCACACACACAGCAAGACCACACTCACAGACACAGCAGACACACACAAACGCAGTCACACAACACGCAGACACACACACACACGCAGACACACCACACCACGCAGACTCACACAACACGCAGACACACACACACACGCAGACACAACACACACGCGACACACACACACACGCAGACACACACACACACGCAGACACAACAACCCGCCAGCCACCCCACACCCCCCCCTAAGGAAAGACCCCCCCCAGACCACCAGCCCCCCACCCCACCCCCCACACCCTCCAGGACACACACCACACACGCAGACACACACACACACGCAGACACGACACACACGCAGACACGACACACACGCAGACACGACACACACGCAGACACGACACACACGCAGACACGACACACACGCAGACACGACACACACGCAGACACGACACACACGCAGACACGACACACACGCAGACACACACACACGCAGACACACACACACGCAGACACACACACGCAGACACACACACACGCAGACACACACACACGCAGACACACACACAGCTCAGCTGATGGAGGCGGAGAGTTTTTTCCTGTAAAGAAACTTCTAGATTGATTCAATTAATTTTTTTTTTTTTTTTAATCTCAACTTTCAAAACAAAGCTGAAACACTAGAAACTGACACTAATGCAAATGATCTCTGGACTGAAAGGTTTGGGATGGAAATGATGCTGTAATTATCACTAATCACATCAGTGTGGCTTTAAAGAGGAAAAAAACAAAAACTAAATCTGAATCAAAAGCGTTTCATCTGACATCACATTCACACAAAGACATTTAATACACACACTGTTTAATACACACACACACTCCGTTTAATACACACACACACTCCGTTTAATACACACACACACTCCGTTTAATACACACACACACACTCCGTTTAATACACACACACACACACTCCGTTTAATACACACACACTCCGTTTAATACACACACACTCCGTTTAATACACACACTCCGTTTAATACACACACACACACACACACACTCTGTTTAATACACACACACTCTGTTTAATACACACACACTCTGTTTAATACACACACACTCTGTTTAATACACACACACTCCGTTTAATACACACACACACACACACACTCCACTTCCTGTCTCAGATGAATCACTTCAACTTTTATAGTAATCTGAATTAAACTACACTAGAACTGATTATTGTGTGAATCTTTAAGCTTTTACAGGTAAAATATCTTCTGAACATCACTGAGTCACTCACAGTCACCTGAACACCTTCAAACACAAGTCAATCATCAGAGCGTCTGTAACGTCAGTCAGCTGACTGTCGTCTGTTAGGATTTATTTTTATTTCTCTACTCACCAAGATTCTGCATCATCTTATTCAGCTGCTCATCTTCCTCTTCCTCTCTGCAGGAACACAGAGGAAATGAGTAAAAAAAAAACATCATCACAGTGAACCTGAACTGCACACACACACACACACACACACACACACACACACACACACACACCTCAGTCTGTCCTCATCGAGTCCGTCCACAATAGCGTTCCTGTCATTAACTATTTCTACCAGTTTGGCCATCAGTTCTTCTTCTCGTTTTTTATCCTTTGTAGTCTTCAGGTGTTCTAAAAACACACACACACACACACACACACACACACACACACACACACACACAGTTATTTACTTTTTATTACAGAACATACATAATCATACTAATCATTTTTATATTCTGTTGTATTTGCAGTGCTCTTCCTCCTCCTCCTCTTCCTCCCTCACTCTGAGTGAAAGCTCTCATTCTGATGTTTAGGATAAAACTCAGCCGTCCTTCTTCACTTTAATTTATTATACAGTGTTATTCAGTGGAGCTTTTAACACTTATACACTTAACACCTGACACTCAGCACTGCAGCGTGGTGAACATTAGGAAGCCTGGACCGGCGTTAATGGCCACTCGTTCACAGGGTTTCAGGAACAATACACCAACATTTTATTCCCAGTGAGACACTAAACCAGATGATCACAGCTCACACCACAACGGGGTTCTGTTTCTCATCAGGAAACGTGTGTCATGGCAACATTAGTGAATAAAAGCTTCATTAACACCAGGAACAGGTGAGTTACTCACAACAGGCCGCATTTAAAGCTGTGACTCGAATAGTACAGTAAGATCATTAAAGTAGTCAGTGAGTTAATCAGTATGTAAATAAATACGTAAACGAGGGATTAATGAATAATCAAAAGGAGGAGAGTCAGAAAGTCATTAATAAAAAACAATCAATCAGTAATCACTTAACACAGTAAATTAGACACAATGAGTTATGTACTGAGTGTGTGATTAATTAATCAGGCAGTAATTAAATCAGAAGGAAAAAGGAGTCTGTGTTAAAAACAGAGGGTCGGTCAGCAGGGCGGTCAGCGGGTCGGTCAGAGGGGCGGTCAGAGGTGCGGTCAGAGGGGCGGTCAGCGGGTCGTTCAGGGGGTCGGTCAGAGGTGCGGTCAGAGGGGCGGTCAGCGGGGCGGTCAGAGGGGCGGTCAGCGGGTCGGTCAGAGGGGCGGTCAGCGGGTCGTTCAGGGGGTCGGTCAGCGGGTCGTTCAGAGGGTCGGTCAGAGGGGCGGTCAGGAGGTCGGTCAGCGGGTCGGTCAGCGGGTCGGTCAGCGGGGCGGTCAGAGGGTCGGTCAGGGGGTCGGTCAGCGGGGCGGTCAGAGGGTCGGTCAGGGGGTCGGTCAGGGGGTCGGTTCAGAGGGTCGGTCAGCGGGTCGGTCAGCGGGTCGGTCAGCGGGTCGGTCAGAGGGGCGGTCAGAGGGGAGGTCAGGGGGTCGGTTCAGAGGGTCGGTCAGCGGGTCGTCAGGGGATCCGTCAGAGGGGCGGTCAGAGGGGCGGTCAGCGGGTCGTTTAGCGGGTCGGTCAGAGGGGCGGTCAGCGGGTCGGTTCAGAGGGTCGGGCAGCGGGTCGTCAGAGGGGCGGTCAGAGGGGCGGTCAGAGGGGCGGTCAGCAAACAGACAAACAATTCTAGTAATCAGTGATTTGTTACCTGGTTTTTCCATCAGTTTGCGAAGTTCTGCCTCAACATTAGGCTGCTCCTCCTCCAGGTCCTGAGATCTTCCACTGTCTCACACACACAGACACACACAGACACACACACACACACAGGCGCACACACACAGACACACACACAGACACACACACAGACACACACACAGACACACACACAGACACACACACAGACACACACAGACACAGACACACACAGACACACAGGCACACACACACACAGACACAGACACACCTGAATTTCTGATCACAGCGTTAAAAAGCTGTGAATTTGTCAGATATTTGGAGAGTTCAGTAAGGAGCAGCTGCTCAGCCTCTCCTGCGTTCTGTTGATTATTAAACTCATATTTACACGTAGACGAGTTCAGACTCGCGTCGGATGTAAACCTGTTTGCTTCGGATCAGAGTAAACCAGTCCACCATCAAGTCATTCGTCAAGACGTCCTCCTGGTTCTCTGGAAGAGGAAGAAGTTTATTTAGGACAATGTTCATAAAAGAGTGAAGAGATGGAGGGACAGAGAGACGGAGGGACAGAGAAGACGGAGGGACAGAGAAGATGGAGGGACAGAGAGACGGAGGGACAGAGAAGACGGAGGGACAGAGAGACGGAGGGACGGAGAGACGGAGGGACAGAGAGACGGAGGGACAGAGAGACGGAGGGACAGAGAGACGGAGGGACAGAGAGATGAAGCGACAGAGACGGAGGGACGGAAAGATGGAGGGACAGAGAGACGGAGGGACAGAGAGACGGAGGGACAGAGAGACGGAGGGACAGAGAGATGGAGGGACAGAGAGACGAAGGGACAGAGATATTTCAAAATAACAGAAAATAAAAAAATGGCGTCTGGGAAAGTTCAGGCACCCTGCAGAGTTAATAGGATGCACCGCCCCTTTAAAAAGCTGAGACCTGACAGTGTCATGGATTGTCCTCAATCATCGTCTGGAAAGACCAGGTGATGTCAACCTCAAAGGTTTTAAATGCCCAGACTCATCAGACATTTGCCCCAACAATTAGCACCATGGGTTCTTCTAAGCAGTTGTCTAGAAAACTGTAACTGAAACAGTTGACGCTCACAAAGCAGGAGAAGGCTATGAGAAGATAGCAAAGCGTTTTCAGATGCCAAGATCCTCTGTTCGGAATGTAATTAAGAAATGGTGGTCATCAGGATCAGTGGGAGTTAAAGCAAGATCCAGAAGACCAAGAACAATATCAGACAGAAGAAACGGCTCGCAGGATGGTGAGAAACCCACGTTTGACTGCACGATCCCTCCAGAAAGATCTGTCAGACACTGGAGTTGTGGACCACCATTCCACTATAAAGAGATACTTATACAAATATGGACTTCATGGAAGAGTCATCAGAAGAAAACCTCTTCTACGTCCTCACCACAAAAATCAGCGTTTGAAGTTTGCAAATGAACTTATAGACAAGCTGGAAACAAGTTCTGTGGACCAATGAGGTTAAAATGGAACTTTTTGTCCGGAGTGAGAAGAGGTAAATTTCAGCAAATTTTGGACTCTAACTTGATGCCATCTGTGAAGAAGCTGAAGTTAAAGAGAGGATGTGGCTTCTACAAATGGATAATGATCCTAAACACACCTCAAAATCCACGGTGGATAACATCAAGAGGCGGAAACTCAAGGTTTTGCCTTCACAATCTCCTGACCTCAACATAATCTATGGATAGACCTTAAAAGAGCAGTGTGTGACAGACAGCCCTGAAATCTCAAACAACTGGAAGACGTTTGTAAGGAAGAACGGTGAAGATACCTCAAACATTTAGGAAAGACTCTTGACTGGCTACAAAAAGTGTTTACAAGCTGTGATACTTGCCAAAGGGAGCAGTACAAGGTATAAACTCTGAAGGGTGCACAAACTTTTGCAGACACCATTTTTTTGTTTTCTATTATTTTGAAAGTGTAAATGATGGAAATAAAATCTAACTTTTTTTTTTGACAAATTATAAGAATGTTTAATCTGTAATTTGATGCCTTTTGGAGATTTTTTCCTCTTTTCTTGGCTTCTTTATGCACATTAATACAATTTTTTTTACCTGGGGTGCCCAAACTTTCGAACCCCACTGTATATGAACTCAGCTGGTGATTCTTTCTTTATACCAGGAAGTGATATGAGACCGAATCAGACACACACACAGTCTCATTGCCTGGCTGTCAGAAACTCACTACATTGTGAAGGAGTGATGATGAAGGTCAGGAGAAACGCAGCTCTGATCATATGAACATCTGCACATTAACAGGACTGCAGTCATTAGAACTCATCACCTTCAGTTTAAACCCTGATTTATTTTAAATCCTTTGGTCTGTTTATTAGACTGAAGTGTAATTATGAGAAGAGCCGCATGAGCAGCTGCCAACATTCACCTCCACTCTGTAATAAACACTCCAACATTCACCACATTTAACGTTCAGCAGTGTTTAATCGTCTCAGACCTGCAGCTGATTTGTGTTTGACTCATTAGACGTTAATCCTGGTGTTAATACACTGTTCAGGAGAAGCACGAGATTAACAGGAAGTGGAATTCACATCATGTGACAAATATTCTATTAAATTAAATATTAATTATATATTAAATTAATAATCTGTTAAATATTTTGTTTTCATGGAGCTGAGAGTCGGATCAAACTCTGATGCTCACCTTCCTCACACTGCCTCACCTTCCTCACACTGCCTCACCTTCCTCACACTGCCTCAGCTGCTTCTCCAACTCCACTCCTTTCTTCTCCAGATCATTCAGCTTCATCTCGATCTCCTTCAGCTCCCTCAGGATCTCCTCTCTCGGGATGTAGTCCGGCTTTAACAACAAGATAATAATAATAATAATAATAATAATTAAATAAAAATTAGATTGATTTACAGAATAAAAGTCTGAACATTTTCTAAGGTATCAACAGGGTTAAAGGGATGAATCCTGAGCTGCGTCCTGGTGAATTTTCACCACTTTAACTCTCACTTCAATGTGTAGCAAACTGAGTCACAGGAAAAAGAGAGAAATGAACAAACTAGAAATACATTTTTATGAAATTTAACAGAGAAAAAAAAATGTTTCAAATATAAGATGTTTAAAGTAACTGGAATAAAGACAAAAAGTAAAGTTTACAGATTTTATACACAAACCTTCAACAGCTTCTGTGAGAGTGACGTGCTGCTTTCAACATTATAGTCTAGGACAGAGAAACACACACACACACACAGACACACACACACAGACACACACACACAGACACACACACACAGACACACACACACATACACACACACACAGACACACACACAGACACACACACAGACACACACACAGACACACACACAGACACACACACACACACACACACACACACACACACACACAGACACACACACAGACACACACACAGACACACACACAGACACACACACTTTAATTTTCTGTCCTCTGGCACCTTCAAGTGGCCAAAACCGTCCTAACAGCTTATACAGTACAATACGGTAAAGTTTACTAAGCTAAATATCAAAAATACGCTTTAATCAAGGATGTGTGTGGACCAGAGTCCGAGTCACGTGTGTGGACCAGAGTCCGAGTCACGTGTGTGGACCAGAGTCAGAGTCACGTGTGTGGACCAGAGTCAGAGTCACGTGTGTGGATCAGAGTCAGAGTCATGTGTGTGGATCAGAGTCAGTCACGTGTGGACCAGAGTCAGAGTCACGTGTGTGGACCGGAGTCCGAGTCACGTGTGTGGACCAGAGTCACGTGTGTGGACCAGAGTCAGAGTCACGTGTGTGGATCAGAGTCAGAGTCACGTGTGTGGACCAGAGTCAGAGTCACGTGTGGACCAGAGTCAGAGTCACGTGTGTGGACCAGAGTCAGAGTCACGTGTGTGGACCAGAGTCATGTGTGTGGACTAGAGCCACATGTGTGGACCAGAGTCAGAGTCACGTGTGTGGATCAGTCATGTGTGTGGACTAGAGCCACATGTGTGGACCAGAGTCACGTGTGTGGACCAGAGTCACGTGTGTGGACCAGAGTCACGTGTGTGGACCAGAGTCACGTGTGTGGACTGAGGTCTCGATACGACATGAATTTGGACGCATCACTCATCACTGCTTCCTTCACTACGTTCTCACCTTTAAGTCCCTCCTCAGCACCTCGGCTGGGAGTCGAGTCAGATTTCATACTGCTGCTGTTTGTAGAAGGAGAAGCAGTAGATGAAGGTGAGGAGATGTTCGTGGGCGACTCCCATGGTCGAGACCCCGCGTTAGACGTCTTGGACTCGCTGGTAGGTGTGGAGTCCTGGGAGCTTCTGGGTCTGATAACCAGAAGAACAAACAGAGCAGAAGTAAAGACACTGACATGAACCCCAGCTGTGGAACCAGATCACACTTCCCTCACCTTGGAATGAGGAGAAGGTTTAAAAGATGACAGTGAAAGTAGGGAAATGGGTGTGGCTAAGCAGAAGCTCTCGGCTCAGATGTGACACGCCGCAGGCTGCGTGTGGCGGAGCGAGGAAGGCGCATCAAGACCGGCGGTAAAGCGAGAGGGAGTGAGAGAGACAGAACTTCTGGAGAATCAACCAATCAAAACACACATTGGACAGGATTCAGAAAAAGTCTGAGAAGTTTTAAAGGCACAAAAATGATCATCAGCACAAAGCACAAGCAGAACAGAGACACAATTAGACCTACTTTGTGTTCTTGGCCACAGGTTTGAGTAAAGACCTCCAGTCTGAAGGAGCTGTAGAACTTTCTGAAAGAGCACAAGAGATCGTGTAAAGCTGTGACCTCAGATATACGACTCAAATCCACCTGAAGCTTCACAACTAATACGTTCTCTTCAAAAGCAGACATTAATTTAAATATGGAAAAGAAACTGAGCTTTGTGGTTCATCCACTAGGGGCAGGAGAGAGCAATAACCTTAAAGTGACTGAGAAACAGTTCCAGGTGTTAACCTTCAGCACAACACACACACTCGCATCAGCACTACACACTCACTCGCATCAGCACCACACACACACTCGCATCAGCACCACACACACACTCGCATCAGCACCACACACACACTCGCATCAGCACCACACACACACTCGCATCAGCACCACACACACACTCGCATCAGCACCACACACACACTCGCATCAGCACTACACACACACACACACACACTCACTCACTCGCATCAGCACCACACACACACACACTTGCATCAGCACCACACACACACTCGCATCAGCACCACACACACACTCGCATCAGCACCACACACACACTCGCATCAGCACCACACACACACTCGCATCAGCACTACACACACACACACACACACACACACACACACACACACTCACTCGCATCAGCACTACACACACACACACACTCACTCATTCGCATCAGCACCACACACACACTTGCATCAGCACCACACACACACTCGCATCAGCACCACACACACACTCGCATCAGCACTACACACACACACACACTCACTCACTCGCATCAGCACCACACACACACACACTTGCATCAGCACCACACACACACTCGCATCAGCACCACACACACACTCGCATCAGCACTACACACACACACACACTCACTCACATCAGCACTACACACACACACACACACACTCACTCGCATCAGCACTACACACACACACACACACACACACTCTCACTCGCATCAGCACTACACACACACTCGCATCAGCACCACACACACACTCGCATCAGCACTACACACACACACACACACACTCTCACTCGCATCAGCACTACACACACACTCGCATCAGCACCACACACACACTCGCATCAGCACTACACACACACTCACATCAGCACCACACACACACACTTGCATCAGCACCACACACACACTCGCATCAGCACCACACACACACTCGCATCAGCACTACACACACACACACACTCACTCGCATCAGCACTACACACACACACACACACACACACACACACACACTCGCATCAGCACTACACACACACACACACACACACACACACTCACTCGCATCAGCACTACACACACTCGCATCAGAACTACACACACACTCACTCGCATCAGCACCACACACACACACACACACACTCGCATCAGCACCACACACACACACTCGCATCAGTACTACACACACACACACACACACACACACTCACTCGCATCAGCACTACACACACACACACACTCTCACTCGCATCAGCACTACACACACTCACTCACATCAGCACCACACACACTCGCATCAGAACTACACACACACACACACTCGCATCAGCACCACACACACACACACACACACACACACACTCGCATCAGCACCACACACACTCACTCGCATCAGCACTACACACACACACACACACACACACACACACACTCACTCGCATCAGCACTACACACACTCACTCGCATCAGCACCACACACACTCGCATCAGAACTACACACACACTCACTCGCATCAGCACCACACACACACACACACACACACACACACTCGCATCAGCACCACACACACACTCGCATCAGTACTACACACACACACACACACACTCACTCGCATCAGCACTACACACACACACACACACTCTCACTCGCATCAGCACTACACACACTCACTCACATCAGCACCACACACACTCGCATCAGAACTACACACACACACACTCGCATCAGCACCACACACACACACTCGCATCAGCACCACACACACACTCGCATCAGCACCAAACACACACACACTCACATCAGCACCACACACACTCGCATCAGAACTACACACACACACACACACTCGCATCAGCACCACACACACACACACACACTCGCATCAGCACCACACACACACACTCGCATCAGCACTACACACACACACACACACACACACACACTCACTCGCATCAGCACTACACACACACACACACACACACTCTCACTCGCATCAGCACTACACACACTCACTCACATCAGAACTACACACACACACACACACACTCGCATCAGCACCACACACACACACACACACACACACACACACACACACTTACATCAGCACCACACACACACTCGCATCAGCACCACACACACACACACATACACACACACACACACACACATCAGCACTACACACACTCACATCCCTCACCCTTGCTGTTAGTTGGCTGTGTGGTCGCTGCTCTCGCTGGAGATTTCTCTCTGGAATGCTGCCAGTTGGCGGTTTTAGTTAAACTGGGGCTTGTACTGAGGTCCAGGTCCATGGCCGGTGGCTTGAGCAACACTCTGGTGTTTGGCGTTTTGCTGGCAGCAGGAACATGTGGCATGTTACTCCTGAAAAAAAGTATCTACTAGCACTGATGCTGCACAAGGGGGCGACAAAAACCAGCTTCATGATAACAAAAATACCAAAAGCCCTGGATGTGACAACGTATTTACACAGAACCTCTACGATCAGACTGAAAAACACAGGAGGCTGCAGAGTTAAGAAGCTCTTACTTAGCATTAGATCTCAGTGCGTATGGAGAAGGTGAGCTGCTGCTTCTGCTGGTTTCATCAGTCACAAATTTACTAATGACAGACTTCGCTTTCTCCTTATCACCATCATCCTTTTCTTTTTTCTTGTCTTTTGTCCAGTCTTCTGCTCGTAGCTGCTGCTTGCCTTTACCTGCACCTCCGGCAGCTCCTGCACCTCCTGCTCCTGGACCATCTTTAGAGACCAACACAGTTCTACTGGTGGACTCAAAGAACCTGGTGAGAGAAAAGAAGAGAAGGAGAATGAAGAGATTGAGTAAGTGTTGATATTGATGAAGGTGTAATTGTTAAGTTACTAAAATAAAAAGTGTTCAGAAGTTCTGTCTGCTTTAAGTCTGTGAATACGTTTATAAAGTTCACGTAATTAAGTTTGTAATTAACATCAAAAGTGAGTTCATTAGCATTTGTATTGAGCATCGAGCTGCAATCATTTATAATGACGTTCTTGCTATTAGATGGTAGTTTTCATAAACACTTCACTTCTTCAAGTAGGAAGCTTAGCAAAGAAGTTCAGAAGTCACGTCATTAATAAGTGAAGTGTTGAGTTTGTTCATGTGTAAGTTCATAAATAAATAAATATATATATATATATATAAATAAATAAATACAAGTGGCAAATACTAATAAAACTTAAAATAAAAAAAATAAAAGATTAATATCAGGAAATAAACGGCACTGAATTAATGTTTCTGAACTGATGTTATTTACTAATTCTTTGGTCTCCTTGAGGTTCCTGCTGATCCACGACACTCCGTTCAGCTGTCATCAGTTTTATTTTCTGTAAATTAACACAGTGAAACTGACTGGAAGACGAATCCTCACCTGTTTCTGGCCTCCATGTTCCTCAGCACTGAGCTGCTCGGCTCTTTGGGCGTCTCTGAGGGAAGCTTCTGTTCAGACGGAATCTTCACCGTTACAGCCACTGAATGTGACGATGTGAATTTATAGCGAGGGGCAGCTGTAGGGGCAGTTGTAGGGGCAGCTGTAGGGGCAGCTGTAGGGGCAGCTGTAGGGGCAGCTGTAGGAGCAGCTGTAGGAGCAGCTGTAGGGGCAGCTGTAGGGGCAGCAGAGCTTCCATTCTTACTCAAAACCCAAAATGGTTGTGGTTTATTTTGGGTGGAATCTTTTTCCAGATGTTTTTTTATGATGTCCTTTGGGCTCGCTGCTGCCTTGGTGGTGATGGTGGTGGTGGTGGTGGGTGTAGTTTGACTGTAGCGTGCAGGTGGTGTGACCTGAGTGGGGGGAGGCTTCTGTGTGTTCTGGTGTGACTTGCAGATAAAGGTGTTCGGCTCTTTTCCAGACTTGTACGTTCCAGAGAGGAGAATATTGAAGCACTCGCTGCATCTGAAATAACGTCATGATCAGTGTGTTAAAGTGGAACTGCTCAGTGTCATTGTTCACATCTGACACGTTCCCACTGAGAACACCGATGACTCGTCCCTCACATGCGCCGGAGAAGATTTATTCATTCTGCATGATGTGAACAGTTAATAACTCTGAGCAACAGGGAGAAAGACAAGCTAATGTAGTCTAGTCCTAAATCACAAGCTGGGGTGAAACTTAAAGAGTAAGATTTTTGTCAGATGTGCACACCAGATGTGCCCTTGGGTGACACACACATTAAATAAATAAATAAATAATTGGCTTTTTATTGATCTTGCCTTCATTATGTTAAGAAAAAATGTGTGTATTTACTAATCAGAAGACGTGACAGATAACTGGCTCTCATTAACCTACACAATAAGATTCAGAAGCTTCCAGTTTTCAGCATGTTGCTGTTAGAACGATAAAGATGAGAATCACGTGAACCCTGTGACTACAAACGAACCATAAACAAAGTAAATAAAGGAACGCAGGAAGTCGAGTTTTATCCAGACTTAAGCAAAAAATATAATCAGAATAATAAACAGGACAAGGTTGTGATGAAAGGGATCTCCTACTTGAAGCAGTTTCGGTGGTAGAGTTTTCCATCCACGAGGTGTCTCTGAACAAGGTGGACGTGTTTATTACAGATGCTGCAGTTTCGGTTGATGGTGCTGGGTTTTTCAGCACGTTCTACTACAACGTCTCTCTGCAACAACAACAAAAACCAAACATGCAGAAGTTCACGAGGGCAAATACTAACCGAGAGAAAGAAGTGTTGAGACCTGGCACACATCCCACAGGGAACATCAGGACTGTGGTGTAATGCTGGGAAAAGCTGCTTGGCTCTTTACCTTGGTGTCAGTGTCAGGTTTAGGAGAGCTGTAGGCTTTAGCGGTGACCGCTGGGTTCTTCCTCCCTGACGAACCATCGATGGGTTCCTCTGCTGGACGCTTCACTCCTGCCAAACCCCCGACTCCAGACAGAAGGAGAGTGTGAGGGTCAACACTGTAATGTGTGTGTGTGTGTGTGTGTGTGTGTGTGTGTGTCTTACTGGGAGAGCGGCCGTGGAAGAAGTTGTAATATTGAGAGACGTAGGTGAGGATGCTGAGACGATCCGGAACTTTCAGTGCCACCATGTCTTCTGCATCCAACAGAGCTGGAATGCTCAGCTGATCCTCTGCGACTCTGAACGCCTGACACAACAGCATCAGTTAGTGTTCACCATGACACTTATTAAATCTCTGGCATTTTAGTTTTGGTGGTTTATTTGCATTTCCTATATTTGTGAATCACAACTGTTGTGTTTGTCCTGGAATCACAAAAGTTCTTATACAAGTCCGTGTTCATTTCCTGCTTCATTAATATTCAAAAAAACTTTCAGAGACGACGTTCCAGACCATGTGACCCAGAGGCTCGTCTCGGCTCAATGAACTTCGGATTGTAATACGAGTTTCTGTGCTCAGAGACATATGCAGCGTGGGCGGGGCTTATTATTCTTCTTATTATAATTATTGTTATCTTATTCTAGAACATTCCATCAGAGTGACTCAGAGCCCTGAAAGGAATTTTACTGGCAGATTAAGAGGCTGTGATGAGTTTTATCTTCCTCATTGTACTGATCTGATCCTGCTGCTGGATGTTTAACCCCAATATGTGACTTTATACAGCTGCTTCATTCCTGCACTGTTATTACGATGAAGTAAGAAAAGAGACAGGAAATGCTTAAAGGCAATTCTCCATACACACACACACACACACACACACACACACACACACACACACACACACACTCATCTCGAAAGGAAGACAAACATTATGTTAAGAATGCAGACACAAAGACAAGCTAACAGTAAAGAAGGAACAAATCTGGGATCCATTGTGAACCGAGTCCTGCTTTAATTCTTCCTCTTACAGAGAAGTTGTGTGTTAGAACAGCAGTCAGTGTAAAACTGATCTGTATTGTTTAAGCAAAAATGCTGTTAATAAAACGCTTCTCTGTTCTGCTCCACAGTGAAGGGATCAGAGCGTGAACTCAGCGTGGGATTAAAACATTCAGAGAAAGTCAAACTGCTCCACACTGTACAGCAGACAAGCCCTCACCTGTAATCTGCACCAACATCACCAGCACAGCAGGACAGGACAGCACAGGACAAGGACAGGACAGGACAGGACAGGACAGGACAGGACAGGACAGGGCTGTTTATCTAAACTGCAGCACGCTTTCACTTTCAGCTCTCAGTAAAAAGGTTCCTCAGGACGAGGAGAAGCATCGTGTGAGCTCACAGTGATCCTGCACACGGCTCTCCGTTCACACTGAGACACGAGAACAAACCCTACACGTATCAGTGACCCATCAGCTGACTAACAGCTCCAGCTGGATCTCCAACATCACGTCCAGCTCCAGAACCCTAAAGCAGTTATTCTGGTGGACGTGTAGAGACTGTTTACACAGAAACATCTCACAGGAGGAAGTAAAGAGCAACATGAAGAACAGATCAGAACACAGCAAGTCTGATAACACTCACGCTTAGAAAATACTAACAACACGTCTCAGGTTTATTTACATCCCTGAGGTGTTGTTCGGGTGACGACCTTTTACAGAGACACACAAGAAGCAGTGGAATGTTTCTAAACGGTTCATAGTTTCACTGTTACACATTTGTACATGACACACCATGACCTCACAACACGTCATCACATCATCACGTCACATGCTGTAAAGTGTGAATCAGATCTCAGCGTGAACCGACAGACCACAAGCTCTTTAACACACGAGGATG
>NC_083483.1:355000-365000 GCF_030014155.1 Tachysurus vachellii | reverse complement strand
AATCAAACGCAGGGGCTGACCACTGCTCACCCACAGGGTAGTGTTGGGTCTCTAACACACACACACACACACACACACACACACACACGTCTCACTTGGTCACTCGTTCCCTCTAACAGAACAGAATGTACAAAAACACACACTGAGTACCTGTGTGGGAATGATGGCTCCTTCTCTGAGATAAAGGTTGATTGTGTCTAGAGGAGCGTGAAGCTTTATCTCTTCACCTTTACTGACCAATGAGTCACCCTTAATCACACACACACACACACACACTTAGCTTTATAAATAAAAACATTCTGATTAATGGATGAAAAAAAAATAAAGACAGGATGTGATGCACTCACTGTGTAGAAATCATACCAGATCCCCTCAGGCATGTAACCAACCACGAAATCCACCCCAGGCTCCAGAACTGGTGTCACCAACAAACTCTTCCCCAACATGAACTGCTTATCTACTGCATACGTCTTTTCATCTGAAGGGAACCTAAAACAGAACACACAGCTTCATCAGGAGTCACTACAGGCGTTACTGCTTACACACATACAGGAGAATCACTCACAGTTAGAGCCATCACAAGGAGTGTGAGAGTGAGGAGAGAGAGTGAGGGGAGAGAGTGAAGAGAGTGAGAGAGTGAGAAAGGAGAGAGAGAGTAGGAGAGAGAGTGAGGGGAGAGTGAAGAGAGTGAGAGGAGAGAGAGGAGAGTGAAGAGAGTGAGAAAGGAGAGAGAGTGAGGACAGAGAGAGAGAGAGAGAGAGTGAGAAGGGGGAGAGAGAGTGGGAGGAGAAGGGGGGGCACTTGTGAGGGTGGAGTTTACCTATAACAGAGACGCTTAGCTCAAGGTGTGAAATAAAACTTTTTTCCCTTGTAAATTTAACAGGTGAGCACTCGGTCATCACACGGTACTTCACACGGTACTTCACACGGTACTTCACACGGTACTTCACACGGTACTTCACACGGTACTTCACACGGTGTCATTAAAACCAAAGTCCATGTGACATCCAAGTAAACTCATTTATTTAACATACATTTAGAAAAGAACAGAATGACTTACTCAAAGAACAGAGGACGGGCGACGGTGTGTCCATGGGCGTGTGCGTAGTGAAAGAGTGTATAAAGGAAAGGAAAGAGGGAATAACGGAGCAGGAGAGCTTCCTTCATCGCTGTCCGAGCAGCTGAACTGAACGAGGTGGGATCCTGAGCCTGAAAAACACATACAAAACACACAAAAGTGTGTGTAGCAGTGTGTGGTGTAGCAGTGTGTGGTGTAGTGTAGAAGTGGAGTGTAGCAGTGTGTGGTGTAGTGTATCAGTGTGTGGTGTAGCAGTGTGGTGTAGCATTGTGTGTAGCAGTGTGTGGTGTAGCAGTGTGTGGTGTAGTGTAGCAGTGTGTGGTGTAGCAGTGTGTGGTGTAGTGTAGAAGTGTAGTGTAGCAGTGTGTGGTGTAGTGTATCAGTGTGTGGTGTAGTGTATCAGTGTGGTGTAGCAGTGTGTGTAGCAGTGTGTGGTGTAGCAGTGTGTGGTGTAGTGTAGTAGTGTGTGGTGTAGTGTAGCAGTGTGTGGTGTAGCAGTGTGTGTAGCAGTGTGTGGTGTAGCAGTGTGTGGTGTAGTGTAGTAGTGTGTGGTGTAGTGTAGCAGTGTGTGGTGTAGCAGTGTGTGGTGTAGTGTAGAAGTGTAGTGTAGCAGTGTGTGGTGTAGTGTATCAGTGTGGTGTAGCATTGTGTGTAGCAGCAGTGTGTAGTGTAGTGTAGCAGTGTGTGGTGTAGCAGTGTGGTGTAGTGTAGCAGTGTGTAGTGTAGTGTAGCAGTGTGTGGTGTAGTGTAGCAGTGTGTGGTGTAGTGTAGCAGTGTGTGGTGTAGTGTAGCAGTGTGTGGTGTAGTGTAGCAGTGTGTGGTGTAGCAGTGTGGTGTAGTGTAGCAGTGTGTAGTGTAGTGTAGCAGTGTGTGGTGTAGCAGTGTGTGTAGCAGTGTGTGGTGTAGCAGTGTGTGGTGTAGTGTAGTAGTGTGTGGTGTAGTGTAGCAGTGTGTGGTGTAGCAGTGTGTGGTGTAGTGTAGAAGTGTAGTGTAGAAGTGTAGTGTAGCAGTGTGTGGTGTAGTGTATCAGTGTGGTGTAGCATTGTGTGTAGCAGCAGTGTGTAGTGTAGTGTAGCAGTGTGTGGTGTAGCAGTGTGGTGTAGTGTAGCAGTGTGTAGTGTAGTGTAGCAGTGTGTGGTGTAGTGTAGCAGTGTGTGGTGTAGTGTAGCAGTGTGTGGTGTAGTGTAGCAGTGTGTGGTGTAGTGTAGCAGTGTGTGGTGTAGCAGTGTGGTGTAGTGTAGCAGTGTGTAGTGTAGTGTAGCAGTGTGTGGTGTAGCAGTGTGGTGTAGCAGTGTGGTGTAGCAGTGTGGTGTAGCAGTGTGGTGTAGCACCACATTACACACCAGTGAATCTTTTGTGTTATGGTTCCTGGTGAAAGGATAGAAAGCCCCAAGCTGAGTCCAGCGCACACACAACTCCTCTGTGGTGTTCTGAGAGAAGCCACAGACGTCCGCTCCCACCAGTGGAATGCCCAGAAGGTTAAAGGTCAGCATGCCTGGGTACAAGAAACATGTTACCATAGTAACAGGGATGAGGAGGAAGGAGTTTCCAATGTCAGCACTTTGTAACAGTGACTGGTCCTGATGTGCTGCATCATTTTATACCAGAACACACAAGAGTTTTACAGCACAGCATCAACACTGACAGTGATGCTGCTGAACACTGAACCCTTTAAAGTTCCCTGTGTGCTGCCCCTGTGTGCTGCCCCTGTGTGCTGCCCCTGTGTGCTGCCCCTGTGTGCTGCCCCTGTGTGCTGCCCCTGCTGTCAGTGTAATTACAGCAGATGTTAGTGTCAGTGACCTGCAGTATGGACCTCATACCTGGAATAGACATGTACAGATCCTTCCACTGGCTCCTGTTATCTCCCAACCAGTGACCAGAGTACTGTCCCTGACTGGGGAATGTGGAGCGGGAAATCACAAACGGGCGCTTCCCCAGGATCCTCTTCAGCGCACTGACACACACACACACACACACACACACAGGGAAAATATGGTTACGTTTATAAGTAAATAAAGTGTTATTACAGTCTGTGTCTCTCACAAGACATTTTTCTCAGTGACAACTCGTCTTAAACATAAAGGTTTTGTTAATAAACACAAACATATGTATATAAGCACAAGTATAAACGTATGTGTATAGACACTATTGTGTGTAGACAAGTGTAAGTATAGACGTGTAAGACGAGAGGGTGAGGGTGCAGACGCGAGAGTATAGACTTGAGGGTAAGGGTGCAGACGTGAGGGTATAGACGCGAGGGTAAGGGTGCAGACGTGAGGGTATAGACGTGAGGGTATAGACGGGAGGGTGAGGGTGCAGATGTGAGGGTATAGACGTGAGGGTATAGAAGCGAGGGTATAGACGTGAGGGTATAGAATCGAGGGTATAGAAGCGAGGGTATAGAAGCGAGGGTGCGGGTATAGGCGTGAGGGTATAGACGTGAGGGTATAGACGGGAGGGTATAGACGGGAGGGTATAGACGGGAGGGTATAGACGGGAGGGTGAGGGTGCAGATGTGAGGGTATAGAAGCGAGGGTATAGACGTGAGGGTATAGAATCGAGGGTATAGAAGCGAGGGTATAGAAGCGAGGGTGCGGGTATAGGCGTGAGGGTATAGACGTGAGGGTATAGACGGGAGGGTATAGACGGGAGGGTATAGACGGGAGGGTATAGACGGGAGGGTGAGGGTGCAGATGTGAGGGTATAGACGTGAGGGTATAGAAGCGAGGGTATAGACATGAGGGTATAGACGTGAGGGTGAGGGTGCAGACGTGAGGGTGAGGGTATAGACGTGAGGGTATAGAAGCGAGGGTATAGACGTGAGGGTATAGACGTGAGGGTGAGGGTGCAGACGTGAGGGTGAGGGTATAGACGTGAGGGTATAGACGTGAGGGTATAGATGTGAGGGTATAGAAGCGAGGGTATAGAAGCGAGGGTATAGAAGCGAGGGTGCGGGTATAGGCGTGAGGGTGAGGGTATTGGCGTGAGGGTGACTGAGTGTCCCTGGTACCTTGCTGTTGCGTTGGCTTCCATTAGCCCATATAAACTGTGCAGGTTGTAGTGTGAGCTGCTTTTCTGTTGTGCAGACACACACACAGTCTTAGCCTTCAGACTGCCACCCAGAACATCTACATCAAATGATTTAACACGTGTTAATGTCAGCTCTTATTTTACAGTAAACACTGCAGTATTACACACATTCCTTCATACATGGTGTATACGGAGGGTTTTCTAACTCGTTGTCATGACAGCCATCTATAGATCCATCAAAGAAGTTTGACGGTTCGTTCATGTCCTAAACAAGAAGACAAGGAAAGAAGAAAAAGTCAAGAGTGGTGAAAAAAACAGCACAATCACAATCACAAGCTTCACTCACAATCCACAGGCCATCAAACGGGACTTGGGTGTGAAGTTTCTGCAGGTTGTGGTACCACCACTCGTGTGTGTCCGGGTTGGAAAAGTCTGGGAACGCTGTAAGTCCTGGCCACACCTGAGGACCAGGAAACACGGAGGCTGAAACATTCCTGGTTATAAACACTTACAGTGACAGATCACTTATTATTTCACAGTGGTGCACCTTCCCAATCAGCGGTTCTCCGTCAGAGCTGTTGATGAAGACGCCTCTCGTTATTCCTTCTTCAAACGGCTCGTAGCTCCCAGGAGGCTGCGTGCTGCTGATCCCTGGGTCCTGAAAGTAAAAACACACAGACTCAGAATTACAGAGAGAGGATGGGAAGAAAACCAGGAATCACCAATAAACTAAAGAAAGAAAGAAAAAAAAGGAAAACTGTATTTAAAAAGAAAACAATTATATTATATTATATTATATTATATTATATATATATATAAATATAAATAAAGAAAGAAAATAAATCAGACATCGAAGAAAGAAAGAAATGCATTCAATGATCACTATTAGACGTCTGAAATAAGTTTGAAGCTTCAGTATTAAAATGAAGGAATTACATTAAACACACACACAGACACACACACACACACACACACACACACACACACAGACACACACACACAGACAGACACAGAGACACACACACACAGAGACACACACACACAGAGACACACACACACACACACAGAGACACACACACACACACACACACACACACACAGACACACACACACAGACAGACACAGAGACACACACACACAGACACACACACACACACAGACACACACACACACACAGACACACACACACACACAGACACACACACACACACACACACACACACACACACACACACAGACACAGACACACACACAGACACACACACAGACACACACACAGACACACACACAGACACACACACAGACACACACACAGACACACACACAGACACACACACACACACAGACACACACACAGACACACACACAGACACACACACAGACACACACACAGACACACACACAGACACACACACACACACACACACACACACACAGACACACACACACAGACACAGACACACACACACACACAGACACACACACACACAGACACACACACAGACACACACACAGACACACACAGACACACACAGACACACACACAGACACACACACAGACACACACACAGACACACACACAGACACACACAGACACACACAGACACACACAGACACACACACAGACACACACACAGACAGACACAGTTCAGAATAAAGGGAAAGTAATGTGTGTGTTGACCAGGATGATGACGTAGCGCTGGTTGTGAAGGTGAAGATCTTTGACCAGCTCAGGCAGAGTGGAAAAGTTCACAGGGTTGAAGGTGAAGTCCAGAGCACGGTCCATGTAGTCAATATCATTCCACTGCACATCCTGAAACACACACAATAACAAAGTAATACATTTATACTGTACACACAATAACACACTTCTTTCTGCACAGTTTTAACTACATTTCTCACACACACACACACACACACAATGAGTGTTGGTGTACAGTGTACCTGTGGTATCCCATAATTCCTCATTTCTCTCACAACTTCCCAGGTTTTATTACTGGAGTCGTAACCCCAGCGACAGAGATGATAACCCAGTGCCCAGTACACCGGCATCGCAGGCTTTCCTGTTCAACACAAAACAAAGCTGCAGTTGTGTTGGTGATATTTAAAGTAATCATGTTGGGAAACCTTCACTGACCTACGACCTCCAGGTACTCAGAAACCACAGAGCCGGGATCGGGGCCGAGGAAAACGTAAAAGTCCAGGATTCCCCCGATGGTGCGCCAGGTGAGAGCCGGAGCAGGCTGAAGGACGACGTCTACAGAGATGTGATCACACACAGAGGAAATAATCACTCAGTTCAGAACAATGCTGAAAGTGAAGAGAATGTGACCGGATCACTGGGAGACATTTCATCAACTCTGCACATTGTGTCACATTTATTACAGAGGTGTGTGTGTGTGTGTGTGTGTGTGTGTGTGTGTGTGTGTGGTGTGAGAGATGTACTGAAGGAGTCTCCAGTGTGACAAAGGTGTGTGTGTGTGTGTGTGTGTGTGTGTGTGATGTACTGAAGGAGTCTCCAGTGTGACAGAGGTGTGTTTGTGTGTGTGATGTACTGAAGGAGTCTCCAGTGTGACAGAGGTGTGTTTGTGTGCGTGTGTGTGTGTGTGTGTGTGTGATGTACTGAAGGAGTCTCCAATGTGACAGAGGTGTGTGTGTGTGTGTGATGTACTGAAGGAGTCTCCAATGTGACAGAGGTGTGTTTGTGTGCGTGTGTGTGTGTGTGTGTGATGTACTGAAGGAGTCTCCAGTGTGACAGAGGTGTGTGTGTGTGTGTGTGATGTACTGAAGGAGTCTCCAGTGTGACAGAGGTGTGTGTGTGTGTGTGTGATGTACTGAAGGAGTCTCCAGTGTGACAGAGGTGTGTTTGTGTGTGTGTTTGATGTACTGAAGGAGTCTCCAGTGTGACAGAGATGTGTGTGTGTGTGTGTGTGTGATGTACTGAAGGAGTCTCCAATGTGACAGAGGTGTGTGTGTGTGTGTGTGTGATGTACTGAAGGAGTCTCCAATGTGACAGAGGTGTGTGTGTGTGTGTGTGTGTGATGTACTGAAGGAGTCTCCAGTGTGACAGAGGTGTGTGTGTGTGTGTGTGATGTACTGAAGGAGTCTCCAGTGTGACAGAGGTGTGTTTGTGTGTGTGTGTGTGTGTGTGTGTGTGTGTGTGTGATGTACTGAAGGAGTCTCCAATGTGACAGAGGTGTGTGTGTGTGTGTGTGTGATGTACTGAAGGAGTCTCCAGTGTGAGTTCTGTGGACCAGTCAGAGGTAAAGCTGGAACATGAAGTTCTCCCCATCTTCAGGACAGAGGGGTTTATGTGTTATGTTTTTCTTTACTATAGATTCTGAACACAGTCTGGAACATTAACATTATGGACGTTATGTGAGGAGAGCGTGTGATCACTGATCACATTACACACAGCAGAAACACATAATACACACACATGACAGAGTTGTTGGGTAATAAAACAGAGATGTTTTAAGGAAGCAGTGAGCTGTTAGGTAACGCTGTAGGACATTAGTTCAGTTCCTTTCTTTCTGTCCAGAGCTTTTATTGTTACAGCTGTGTAAAAGTCCACAGTCATGTAACGATGCATTCATGTGGTGTGTGTGTCAGTCTAAGTCGCACCTTTAACAGGGTTTTTTAAAAGATCACAAGGTTAAGAGAGATACACAGTAAAGTTAGATGTAGATGGAGCCCTAATAAACAAGAGAAAGGATCATAAACATGAAGCTTTATCAGTCTGACTGATGTGTTTATTCTCTAATCAGCAATAAAGTTAATAACAGACCTAAAAGTCCAATAGTGCACTTATCCTTTATTAGTGTTCCATGACTACAACACATTACACTTACATTACACCCTGTCTAACACACACACTAGACAATAATATAAATGTGTGTGTGTGTGTGTGTGTGTGCGCGTCACCCATAGCATTGCTGTTTAGCAGGAAAGACCCATGTGCCAGTCCACCAGTTTCCATCAGAAGATAAAATGGATGAGCACCGTAAAGGTTGATGGACTCCTACAGGAGCAGGAAACACAATATCACATGTGCACCAGCTACACCACCAGCTACACCACCAGCTACACCACCACCCAACACCACCTCCTTATAAATGATCAAATACATGTGTTGCTAGTGTGCGTACACGTGTTGTTTATTAAAGAACGAGTAAAAGTGATAATCACTTCTGGAGCTGCATCTCGAGCCCACATGGTGAACGTGTTCCACTGCACATCATGCAGGAGGTTGGATCGATGTTCACCGAGACCGTAAACAAAATTAGACGCCAAAGACGTGGACATCTGCAGGAACTGATCTGCATAGAAGAGTGGAGCTACGGTGGTGTTCAACCTATAAGACAAAACACACACCACAAGTACATTACAGTAGAGTGTAGTACAGCACAGGATCATAGAGCAAAGTGTTGTGTAGTGTAGTATATTAGTGTTGTGTAGTGTAGTATATTAGTGTTGTGTAGTATATTAGTGTTGTGTAGTGTAGTATATTAGTGTTGTGTAGTATATTAGTGTTGTGTAGTATATTAGTGTTGTGTAGTGTAGTATATTAGTGTAGTATATTAGTGTTGTGTAGTGTAGTATATTAGTGTTGTGTAGTGTAGTATATTAGTGTAGTATATTAGTGTTGTGTAGTGTAGTATATTAGTGTTGTGTAGTGTAGTATATTAGTGTTGTGTAGTGTAGTATATTAGTGTAGTATATTAGTGTTGTGTAGTGTAGTATATTAGTGTTGTGTAGTGTAGTATATTAGTGTTGTGTAGTGTAGTATTGTGTAGTAGTGTGTCGTAGTGTGTAGTGTAGTACTGTGTAGTGTTGTGTAGTATAGTATTGTGTTGTGTAGTATTGTGTAGTGTAGTGGTGTGTCGTGGTGTGTAGTGTAGTATTGTGTAGTGGTGTGTAGTGTAGTATTGTGTAGTGTAGTATTGTGTAGTGTAGTGTAGTGTCGTGGTGTGTAGTGTAGTATTGTGTAGTGTAGTATTGTGTAGTGTAGTGGTGTGTCGTGGTGTGTAGTGTAGTATTGTGTAGTGTAGTGGTGTGTAGTGTAGTATTGTGTAGTGTAGTATTGTGTAGTGGTGTGTAGTGTAGTATTGTGTAGTATTGTGTAGTGTAGTATTGTGTAGTAGTGTGTCGTGGTGTGTAGTAGTGTGTAGTGTAGTAGTGTGTAGTGTAGTATTGTGTAGTGTAGTATTGTGTAGTGTAGTGGTGTGTCGTGGTGTGTAGTGTAGTATTGTGTAGTGTAGTATTGTGTAGTAGTGTGTAGTATTGTACTGTAATACAGACAAACTGCTACATTCCTCAATAGGTTCCTGATAAATTGATGCTATGTTGTTAATGTAGTAAATGTATGTATTGAAGTCATCACACTTCTATTCCACACTGTTAACATTTCTGTTCCATCTCTCTCTCCAACACGACTTACATCACAGCTCCATTCTGCTTTCTCTTAACAATAATCCCAAATGGTTGTTTGGAGAACTCCACTGTGTACAAGGGACTGGGAGCTGATTTTTGCACCACAGGCACATCTATAGGAACCTGGAACCTCTGCTGTGCTGGATCTGTTATCTGATGGACAGACAGTTTATTTTACAGTGTAACCCAGGAGTGATCAGGAGATCACACTTACACACTACTCACTACAAATCATTTGTTCATTCATTACCAAAGCAAACAAAGACAAAGCTCTCACTTTCACACGCAGTCTGCTGTTGGTCTCATAAAGCACGTCCAGCTTCAGCACCTCGATGTCTTTGGGATAATAGGTCTTTTGAGTACGAAGCAGTTTCCCGCTCAATCCCGTCTCAGTGTCATTAATAGCCACTAGTGTATACGATGGGAAATCTGGTGGATAATAGCACCACGGGATGCCGG
>NC_083483.1:350000-352500 GCF_030014155.1 Tachysurus vachellii | reverse complement strand
TAAGCCCCGAGTTTAGCCTCTAATGCACTGATCCGCTTAGCAGTAATGTGTTCAAACCCGCACGTCCCTGCGCACATTGAGGCCTGATACACCAGTGAGACGTTCTAAAGGTGATTTAAGGCGTGTAATCATAGATATCTACACCCTTAGATATCTACACCCTTAGATATCTACACCTATAGATAACTACACCCTTAGATATCTACACCTATAGATAACTACACCCATAGATATCTACACCTAGATGTCGCCCATAGATATTTACAGGTGTAGATATCTATGGGACAAGAACCTGCTGTTCACCTTATGTGCATATGATTATGGACAATGCTAGAATGTGCGCGAGACACAGACATCTGCATTGAGTGAACACACCTACAGTAATGTCGCGGTTTTATACATAACTGCTCTTGCGCCATCTGCTGGCTCGGATCGCTAGAAAATAAGAATAAAATAAAACATAATAATAATAATAATAATTATTATTATTATTGTTGTTTTTGTTATTATTAATAGTAATAATTAATAGTAATAACAATAATTAAATAAACAATCAATAATAATAATAACTATTATTATTATTAACTAAATAATAATTAATAATAATAATAAGGATAGAAAGAAAAAGCAATCAAACATTTAAAATCTTTTTAATCCTTATTTTTTGACCGTAGAGACTTTATAACTAACCCGAGACCATGTAATGACCCAGTGTGTCCAGCAGATGGCCCTAGCATCATTCAGTACCAGCTCCAGAATTTTAATGTACAAACACACAACTTAACACATCAGTGTTAAAGTTCAGTCTTTTATCAAAACACCTCACTGTCTTCACCAGTCAGAGCAGAAAGACATCTGTATAAGAGCTCAGGTTTAGAGGCATCTTTAAATTCTTTACCTTTAATACACCTGCTAGATTTTTGTGAACGGAGCTCAACAGAAAGTTATTATGAAGTGAGACTGAGGCTGAGATGATCCCAGGTGATCACACACACATCTCCTAGTTCTGATCTCAGTTTGTGATGATTTTAAATCACATGTGAACGCTAATAAGTTGTCTGAGATTTAAAACTCATCTACAGTAGATTCTGACCTTGAACTGTGTGATACAATAAAAACTAGTATTGATACGTCCCTTTAACTATTACACACACACACACACACACACACACACACATTTTTATGTTTCTAGTCATTCTTAATTTATAGTTCAATTAAATGTCCATCTTTCTGGAGTCTCCTTAAGAAAAGATTAACTTCGCAGTTTATCTGAAAGCCAATAATAAAGAATATAAATGAGCTCGTCTTTTCTTGTCCCCGTCACTGACAGCCAGAATGATTTATTCAATACGTTCAGGATATATGGAGCATCTTTCTCCAAGTTAAAGGAACAGCTAATGAACTGTCATCTTTTTTTACCCAGCACACAAGATGAAAAAGCTGCAGGGAAAAAGAAACACAAACTTTGCTGCTGAGTTGCACAAAGAGGTTATTAAAGGACACAAGACACACAGAGACGTATTATTTCTGTCTGATCGTTTCACTTCTCACAACATTTCACCACACCTACTAACACAAGGCAGGCATTTTAATCAGAGATGTTCATGATCGATAGCCATCAAAACACAGATGCTGTGTTATTTTTATCAGCTAATGAGTGCATTGAATGAGCCGTGATTGCGTCTGAGAGTATACACTGCTCCTGTGTTTAACACTCTCCAGAGTCTAGCGCTTCTATAAGCGTCTGGCTGTGTGAGAGACCAAGTATCTGTACATGACGTCACATCATCTGATGATCAGAGGAGAATTTAAAGTGTTTCTGTTTTGGAATCGAGACTCTGGACGTTATTCATGCTGATGGAAGCCAACGTTGTCTTTTGATGATGTACAAGTTAAAGCTATTGTTAGATATTCGACTCTGAAAAGAACAAAGTGTTGTTTATTACGATTGTCTGTATTGAGGTGATTTCTAAAATCTCTGAGGTTTAGGATGAAACATTGCTGAGTGACTTGACTATAACTAGATGACTATGACTATGAACTAAACTACAAGGTCTTATAACTAGACATATATGAGATGAGATGATTATGAAGTGGACAGAAGTTGTGAAATAAACAACTGAGACTCTCGGACTAAAGGGACGAGTTAATGCACAAACACATCTGTAGTCGTGGATTTATTAACACTGTGTATGATTCTTTATTACAATAATTAACACTATTTCCTTCTTCAGTCCTTATTTTCTATCCCGGAATTTCAGGTGTAAAGGTGATCTACACACTAATGTAAAACTCTATCCTGACATTGGGAGTTACACAGTACAACCACACACACACACACACACACAATCCTGAGAACATTTTCATTTCAGTGTTTCTCTCTGTACACGTTTCTAACAGTCGGACCCTGAGCTTCCTCTTCACGATACACATCTTATCGCTCTCTGTAGAAATGCCTCTGCATTGTCACGCTCCAGTGAACGATAATGAAAGATGGCCC
>NC_083483.1:332500-342500 GCF_030014155.1 Tachysurus vachellii | reverse complement strand
CACTTTGGCTCTGAGGTGAACATAGTTCAGGCTGAAAGGTGTGGTTCAGGACCTCGGACAGCGCCAGAGCAGCTTCTGCTCAAACCAGCTACAATAATCATAAACGCAGGTAAAATATTAATTCTAATAAAAATCACCAGTGATGGGATTTGTCAGATAGAATGAGACTGAATGTGTTGATTTAACAAAACATTTAAATAAAATCAACATAGAAACCGGTTCTGTATGTGTACCGAGTGTACCGAGTGTACTGAGAGTACTGAGACGATTACATAACAGATCAAAAGGCTCTATAGAGCAGGACATCCTATTGACACTTCCCATGAGTCCCTGGGGGTCTCGCAAACCAGGGCGCGCCTGATTGGTTGTCACTAGCTCAGCTCCAGCAGATCTAAGTGATGCAGTTGTTCTATAACTATCTGTGTGTGTGTGTGTGTGTGTGCGCGTGTGTGTGTGTGTGTGTGTGTGTGTGTGTGTGTGTGCGTGTGTGTGTGTGCATGTGTGTGTGTGTGTGTGTGCGTGTAAAGGTACTAAAGCTTTAAACACCTTGACATCAGTAACGTATGAATAATTATATGAAACACTTATATAAATGGACTCAACACACTTATATAAATGGACTCAACACACTTATATAAATGGACTCAACAACATACATATTCCAACTCATGGCTTGATCTTGAGCAATATCTGTGCTCCCCGAATTCAATCGCAGACCTTCCCTTTTTACCACAGTCAATCAAAAGAACTAGACTTCTATAATAACATTACAATATCAACAACTCTGGCAGCCTGGTGGAAAACCAATAAAATTACAAAATCACTTTTAGCACCATGTAGATACACCCCAATTTGGCACAACCCTGACTTCCGTCTTCACAATGAATCGATCCATTTTCCTAAATGGCAGCAAAAGGGCATCACCCACCTCCACCACATATTTGAAAATCACAAATTTATGCCATTCACCTCAATTATCCAGAAATTTGAGATCGAGAAAGACCAATTTCTTCACTATCAACAGCTTAAATCTTTACTCAAAAGTAAAATAACTAATACCTTACAGCCTTCTAAAACCAGTGAACAGTTAATGGAAATATCCAACCACCCAAGAAAACTCATATCTAAACTTTACAGACTCATCACTTCATCTAACCCCACAATTACCCTGCCCAAGAAAAAATGGGATATTGACCTCACGCTACCTTCAGACCCGGATTTATGGACACAGATCTGTAGAAACACCTTCAACATGACCACCAACACCAATTTACAACTCATACAATATAAAACCATCCATAGAACCCACATCACTCAGAGTAAACTATTTAAAATGGGACTATCTGACACAGATATCTGCTCACAGTGCACCTCTGGGAACACAGACACCTATCTCCATGCTACCTGGCTCTGCCAGCCCGTTCACTCTCTCTGGACTACAGTAACTAACACACTGTCTTCAATCCTGGACTGCAGAGTTCCACTGTCTCCTATACTCTGTCTTCTAGGAGTTATTTCAGATACCCCATCCCGCTCAAATATAAAACCTCAGTCCTTGTCTCTCTAGCTGTCGCTAAGAAAATAGTCTTTCAAAACTGGAAATCGAAATCATCTTGTCATATCAACCATTGGACTAATCTAATCACAGAATTCATTTTGACAGAAGAAACCATTGCGCATAAAAATAATAATATATCTGCCTTTAAAGAAACCTGGAAACCATTCATAGTCTCTCTACAAATTCAACAGTTAATGTGAACCAAGTGCATTCCCATTACCCTCTTTCCCACCTTTCACTTCAACCACCCCTATCTTTACCCCCCAATAATTACTAATAGACACACGTACAGATATACCAACCCTACACTCATAAAATCTCGCCTGTCTGTTTGTCTGTCTGTTTCTGTCTGTGTGTTTGTCTGTCTATGTCTGTCTCAGTCTGTTTGTTTGTCTGTCTGTCTATCTGTCTGTCTTTGTCTGTCTATCTATGTCTGTTTATGTCTGTCTATGTCTGCCTGTCTGTCTGTCTGTCTGTATATGCGTACCTAGCTGGTGTGTACCCCCCCTGAAATCCCTTTGTTTTAAAATTTTATGTTTGTTAAACCTTTACCTTCCAGGAGTCAAATTCACTACTCTAATGTTCAGTGGAGGGGGTGTGTGGGGGGGCTTTGAATAGCTTAACCAATGACATTTGAGGCATGGGTCAACAATAACAATAATAACAAAATACACACTATCTTGTTCACCTCATTATTGAGGATCTGGATAACGTCTCTGCTCAGAAGTCAACTCTTCATTACCAGATAATTTTTGCATTATTTTTCTTCTTTCTTAAACTGAAATATGACAATATTAAACTGATTATTATTATTATTATTATTATTATTATTATTAGTAGTAGTAGTAGTAGTATTAAGGTGATCAATGTAAGCAGAAAACACATCTTCATACGTTAAAGAAAAGACTATAAATTATTTCGTCCCTTTAAAGTTCATGACATCTTAATCTGAGACACATCATATATCATATTTTAGTAAATGTTTAGTAACCGTCAGAGCTGGAATAACTGTATCTGTCTGTAGTGGATCAAGTGCTGTTCTCTGTGCTGCTGAACAGTATGGAGTCATTCTGCTGAGTTACACCACTGATTCATATGAACACTACTGAACTGTTCACACTGTGATGTGTTTATAAAAGCTGGTCACTCATCATATTAGTTTTTAACTGAAACAATTTTCTGTCCCTGATTGTAGTTAAAGGTGAGTGTTTGTGTTAAAGGTCACTGGTCTAGAAACTAATCTGTGTGTGTGTATGTGTGTGTGCATGCGTGTGTGCGTTTCTATGTGTGTGTGTGTGTGTGTGCACATGCGTGTGTGTGTGCATGCGTGTGCTTGTTTCTATGTGTGTGTGTGTGTGTCCGTGCATGCGAGTGTGCATGTGTGTGTGCGTGTGTGCATGCGTGTGCTTGTTTCTGTGTGTGTGCGTGTGTGTGTGTATGTGTGTGTGTGCGTGTGTGCATGCGTGTGCTTGTTTCTATGTGTGTGTGTGCATGCGAGTGTGCATGTGTGTGTGTGCGTGTGTGCATGCGTGTGCTTGTTTCTGTGTGTGTATGTGTGTGTGTGTGTGTGTGTCAGACAGATTGTCCTCCAGATCGTCCCTCACTGGAAGTGGAGTAAATTATAATCCATTTTGACAACAGAATTTACACATGACCCCTGAGACCACTGCAGAGACTCACTGAGGTCATTTGAAGCTGAGACTCGAGCCCCAGTGAACTGATCTGTCTATCATTACTGTCGTCTTTACACTCCTCCACTGAAACGTTCCTCCTTCATAAGCTGATGGAGTAAAAATAAAAACCTTTTACATTCTTTTTAAAGACTAATGTGATTTCCTCACAGGCTCAACTCCAGCGTTCTGTTACTTATTTATTTCATCTGAACTTCACGTATTGTTCCATGTCTCTGTTAGAACTAATGATAAACTGCATAATGTGCACTGTTTATACAGCAGTGTGCAGATTTTACTCAAGACTGCAGAAAAGCGCTTCAGTAGTTTCCTCTCTCTCTCTCTCTCTCTCTCTCTCTCTCTCTCTCTCTCTCTCTCTCTCTCTCTCTCTCTCTCTCTCTCTCTCTCTCTCTCTGTCTCTCTCTCTCTCTCTCTCTCTCTCTCTGTCTCTCTCTCTCTCTCTCTCTCTCTGTCTCTCTCTCTCACGCACACACACACAGACACAGAGACACATATAGACACACTGACACTGACACCAACACACACACTGACACACACACACAGACACCGAGACACATATAGACACACAAACAAACACACAAACACACACAGATACCGAGACACATATAGACACACGGACACACAAACAAACACACAAACACACACAAACACATATACACAGACACTGAGACACATATAGACACACAGACACCGACACAAACACACACACACACAAACGCACATACACACATATAGACACACTGACCAATACAGACACAGACACACACACAGACACAAACACTGACACACACATGCACACACACATAGACACACACACATTTCTTTGTCTGGTGCTTTAGGGATTCAGTAACAATTGCTTCCCACACTGTAGGAGTGAGAAATCTTTTATTATTTATTTTATTATTATTTTTGAAGTAAAGTCATAGAAGCAGCAGCTGCTGTTTTTTACTCTTCATCTTTTCTCATAAATTCCGATCTTTCTCAGTGTGAGACAGAACTGCACAGAGTTCATCACATTACATCAAGTTAGGAGTTTAAATAAACAGTGTACCAACAACCTTTAATGAAAACAAACACTTCATAATTTTGTTTTTGTGTGTGTGTGTGTCTGTGTCTGTGTGTGTCTGTGTGTCTGTGTGAGTCTGTGTGTGTCTTTGTGTGTGTCTGTGTCTTTGTGTCTGTGTCTTTGCGTCTGTGTGTGTCTATGTGTGTGTCTTTGTGTCTGTTTGTGTGTCTGTGTGTGTGTGTGTCTGGTTGTCTGTGTGTATGTTTGTGTGTGTCTGTGTGTGTCTGTGTGTATGTGTGTGTGTGTCTGTGTGTGAGTATGTGTCTGTGTGTCTGTGTGAGTCTGTGTGTGTCTTTGTGTGTATCTGTGTGTCTTTTTGTCTGTGTCTTTGCGTCTGTGTGTGTCTATGTGTTTGTCTTTTTTTGTCTGTGTGTATGTCTGTGTGTGTGTGTCTGTGTGTCTGTGTGTGTGTGTCTGTGTGTCTGTGTGTGTGTCTGTGTGTATGTTTGTGTGCCTGTGTGTCTGTGTGTGTGTGTCTGTGTGTGTGTGTGTCTTAATTTGTAATTGTGTACATCATAAAATACCCAGAGGCTGTTTTATTGTGATGTAGCGGACTAAACCCTCTACAATCAGTTTTAAAAATGAAAACAAATAAACACACAAACACACACAGAATCCCAGACACACACACAGACACACATACAGACACACACACACAGACACACACACACAGACACCCAGGATATAAGATTTAGGATGTAAGATGTAGGATGTAAGATGTAGGATGTAAGATGTAGGATGTAAGATGTAGGATGTAAGATGTAGGATGTAGGATGTAAGATGTAGGATGTAGGATGTAAGATGTAGGATGTAAGATGTAGGATGTAAGATGTAAGATGTAGGATGTAGGATGTAAGATGTAGGATGTAAGATGTAGGATGTAAGATGTAAGATGTAGGATGTAAGATGTAGGATGTAAGATGTAAGATGTAGGATGTAAGATGTAAGATGTAAGATGTAGGATGTAAGATGTAGGATGTAAGATGTAGGATGTAAGATGTAGGATGTAAGATGTAAGATGTAGGATGTAAGATGTAAGATGTAAGATGTAGGATGTAAGATGTAGGATGTAAGATGTAAGATGTAAGATGTAGGATGTAGGATGTAAGATGTAGGATGTAGGATGTAAGATGTAGGATGTAAGATGTAGGATGTAAGATGTAGGATGTAAGATGTAGGATGTAAGATGTAAGATGTAAGATGTAGGATGTAAGATGTAGGATGTAGGATGTAAGATGTAGGATGTAAGATGTAGGATGTAAGATGTAAGATGTAGGATGTAAGATGTAGGATGTAAGATGTAAGATGTAAGATGTAGGATGTAGGATGTAGGATGTAAGATGTAGGATGTAGGATGTAAGATGTAGGATGTAAGATGTAAGATGTAGGATGTAGGATGTAGGATGTAAGATGTAGGATGTAGGATGTAAGATGTAGGATGTAAGATGTAGGATGTAAGATGTAGGATGTAGGATGTAGGATGTAGGATGTAAGATGTAAGATGTAGGATGTAAGATGTAGGATGTAAGATGTAAGATGTAGGATGTAAGATGTAGGATGTAAGATGTAGGATGTAAGATGTAAGATGTAGGATGTAAGATGTAGGATGTAAGATGTAAGATGTAGGATGTAGGATGTAGGATGTAAGATGTAGGATGTAGGATGTAGGATGTAGGATGTAAGATGTAGGATGTAAGATGTAAGATGTAGGATGTAAGATGTAAGATGTAAGATGTAAGATGTAGGATGTAAGATGTAGGATGTAAGATGTAGGATGTAAGATGTAGGATGTAAGATGTAAGATGTAGGATGTAAGATGTAGGATGTAAGATGTAAGATGTAGGATGTAGGATGTAAGATGTAAGATGTAAGATGTAGGATGTAAGATGTAAGATGTAGGATGTAAGATGTAAGATGTAAGATGTAGGATGTAAGATGTAGGTTGTAAGATACAAGATGTAGGATGTAAGATGTAAGATGTAGGATGTAAGATGTAGGATGTAAGATGTAGGATGTAGGATGTAAGATGTAGGATGTAAGATGTAGGATGTAAGATGTAGGATGTAAGATGTAAGATGTAGGATGTAAGATGTAGGATGTAAGATGTAAGATGTAGGATGTAAGATGTAGGATGTAGGATGTAAGATGTAAGATGTAAGATGTAGGATGTAAGATGTAGGATGTAGGATGTAAGATGTAGGATGTAGGATGTAAGATGTAGGATGTAAGATGTAGGATGTAAGATGTAAGATGTAGGATGTAAGATGTAGGATGTAGGATGTAAGATGTAGGATGTAAGATGTAGGATGTAAGATGTAAAATGTAAGATGTAGGATGTAAGATGTAGGATGTAAGATGTAAGATGTAGGATGTAGGATGTAAGATGTAAGATGTAAGATGTAGGATGTAAGATGTAGGATGTAAGATGTAGGATGTAAGATGTAAGATGTAGGATGTAGGATGTAGGATGTAAGATGTAGGATGTAGGATGTAGGATGTAAGATGTAAGATGTAAGATGTAGGATGTAGGATGTAAGATGTAAGATGTAAGATGTAGGATGTAAGATGTAAGATGTAAGATGTAGGATGTAAAATGTAAGATGTAAGATGTAAGATGTAGGATGTAAGATGTAAGATGTAAGATGTAAGATGTAGGATGTAAGATGTAGGATGTAAGATGTAGGATGTAGGATGTAGGATGTAAGATGTAAGATGTAGGATGTAGGATGTAAGATGTAGGATGTAAGATGTAGGATGTAAGATGTAGGATGTAAGATGTAAGATGTAGGATGTAAGATGTAGGATGTAGGATGTAAGATGTAAGATGTAGGATGTAAGATGTAGGATGTAAGATGTAGGATGTAAGATGTAGGATGTAAGATGTAAGATGTAAGATGTAGGATGTAAGATGTAAGATGTAGGATGTAAGATGTAGGATGTAAGATGTAGGATGTAAGATGTAGGATGTAAGATGTAAGATGTAAGATGTAGGATGTAAGATGTAGGATGTAAGATGTAGGATGTAAGATGTAAGATGTAAGATGTAAGATGTAGGATGTAAGATGTAGGATGTAAGATGTAGGATGTAAGATGTAGGATGTAGAATGTAAGATGTAAGATGTAGGATGTAAGATGTAGGATGTAAGATGTAAGATGTAGGATGTAAGATGTAGGATGTAAGATGTAGGATGTAAGATGTAGGATGTAGGATGTAAGATGTAAGATGTAAGATGTAGGATGTAAGATGTAAGATGTAAGATGTAGGATGTAAGATGTAAGATGTAAGATGTAAGATGTAGGATGTAAGATGTAAGATGTAAGATGTAGGATGTAAGATGTAAGATGTAGGATGTAAGATGTAAGATGTAGGATGTAGAATGTAAGATGTAGGATGTAGGATGTAAGATGTAAGATGTAAGATGTAAGATGTAGAATGTAAGATGTAGGATGTAGGATGTAAGATGTAAGATGTAAGATGTAGAATGTAAGATGTAGGATGTAGGATGTAAGATGTAAGATGTAGGATGTAAGATGTAAGATGTAGGATGTAAGATGTAAGATGTAAGATGTAAGATGTAGGATGTAAGATGTAGGATGTAAGATGTAAGATGTAGGATGTAAGATGTAGGATGTAAGATGTAAGATGTAGGATGTAAGATGTAGGATGTAAGATGTAGGATGTAGGATGTAAGATGTAGGATGTAAGATGTAGGATGTAAGATGTAAGATGTAGGATGTAAGATGTAGGATGTAAGATGTAAGATGTAGGATGTAGGATGTAGGATGTAAGATGTAGGATGTAGGATGTAGGATGTAGGATGTAAGATGTAAGATGTAGGATGTAAGATGTAAGATGTAGGATGTAAGATGTAAGATGTAAGATGTAAGATGTAGGATGTAAGATGTAGGATGTAAGATGTAGGATGTAAGATGTAGGATGTAAGATGTAAGATGTAGGATGTAAGATGTAGGATGTAAGATGTAAGATGTAGGATGTAGGATGTAAGATGTAAGATGTAAGATGTAGGATGTAAGATGTAAGATGTAGGATGTAAGATGTAAGATGTAAGATGTAGGATGTAAGATGTAGGTTGTAAGATGCAAGATGTAGGATGTAAGATGTAAGATGTAGGATGTAAGATGTAGGATGTAAGATGTAGGATGTAGGATGTAAGATGTAGGATGTAAGATGTAGGATGTAAGATGTAGGATGTAAGATGTAAGATGTAGGATGTAAGATGTAGGATGTAAGATGTAAGATGTAGGATGTAAGATGTAGGATGTAGGATGTAAGATGTAAGATGTAAGATGTAGGATGTAAGATGTAGGATGTAGGATGTAAGATGTAGGATGTAGGATGTAAGATGTAGGATGTAAGATGTAGGATGTAAGATGTAAGATGTAGGATGTAAGATGTAGGATGTAGGATGTAAGATGTAGGATGTAAGATGTAGGATGTAAGATGTAAGATGTAAGATGTAGGATGTAAGATGTAGGATGTAAGATGTAAGATGTAGGATGTAGGATGTAAGATGTAAGATGTAAGATGTAGGATGTAAGATGTAGGATGTAAGATGTAGGATGTAAGATGTAAGATGTAGGATGTAGGATGTAGGATGTAAGATGTAGGATGTAGGATGTAGGATGTAAGATGTAAGATGTAAGATGTAGGATGTAGGATGTAAGATGTAAGATGTAAGATGTAGGATGTAAGATGTAAGATGTAAGATGTAGGATGTAAAATGTAAGATGTAAGATGTAAGATGTAGGATGTAAGATGTAAGATGTAAGATGTAAGATGTAGGATGTAAGATGTAGGATGTAAGATGTAGGATGTAGGATGTAGGATGTAAGATGTAAGATGTAAGATGTAGGATGTAAGATGTAGGATGTAAGATGTAGGATGTAAGATGTAGGATGTAAGATGTAGGATGTAAGATGTAGGATGTAGGATGTAAGATGTAGGATGTAGGATGTAAGATGTAGGATGTAGGATGTAAGATGTAAGATGTAAGATGTAGAATGTAAGATGTAGGATGTAAGATGTAAGATGTAGGATGTAAGATGTAAGATGTAGGATGTAAGATGTAAGATGTAAGATGTAGGATGTAAGATGTAGGATGTAAGATGTAAGATGTAAGATGTAGGATGTAAGATGTAAGATGTAGGATGTAAGATGTAAGATGTAAGATGTAAGATGTAGGATGTAAGATGTAAGATGTAAGATGTAGGATGTAAGATGTAAGATGTAAGATGTAAGATGTAAGATGTAGGATGTAAGATGTAAGATGTAAGATGTAGGATGTAAGATGTAAGATGTAGGATGTAAGATGTAAGATGTAGGATGTAGAATGTAAGATGTAGGATGTAGGATGTAAGATGTAAGATGTAAGATGTAAGATGTAGAATGTAAGATGTAGGATGTAGGATGTAAGATGTAAGATGTAAGATGTAGAATGTAAGATGTAGGATGTAGGATGTAAGATGTAAGATGTAGGATGTAAGATGTAAGATGTAGGATGTAAGATGTAAGATGTAGGATGTAGGATGTAAGATGTAAGATGTAAGATGTAGGATGTAGGATGTAAGATGTAAGATGTAAGATGTAGGATGTAAGATGTAAGATGTAAGATGTAGGATGTAAGATGTAAGATGTAAGATGTAAGATGTAGGATGTAAGATGTA
>NC_083483.1:325000-330000 GCF_030014155.1 Tachysurus vachellii | reverse complement strand
AACAGTCAGACTTCACTGTTAGCTCTGAAAAACTAAAAGGTTTCTTTTCCCAAAAGCCTTCATCAGAAATAGAAGAACAGACACTGGACTCCAGGCCTGGTGATGGTGATGATGCTGATGATATGGTGTTGGTGTTGATGGTGTTAATAGTGTTGGTGTCGTTGATGGTGTTTATGATGGTGTTGATGATGATGGTGATGATGTTGATGATGATGGTGTTGGTGTTTATGGTGTTGATACTGTTAGTGTCGTTGATGGTGTTTATGATGGTGTTGATGATGATGGTGTTGGTGTTGATGATGATAGTGTTGGTGTTGATGATGGTGTTAATAGTGTTAGTGTCGTTGATGGTGTTTGTGATGGTGTTGATGATGATGGTGTTGATGTGTAATGATGTTCCTTCTAGTCCAAACTTTTCGCTGAGTCTTAATCCTTTCTTTGTAAGGCCTCGGCTCTCTAACCCCAGACGTTCAGCACTGAGCACTGTAATGGTGTCTCTCTCAGCCAGAACTTTTGCCAATTAGCAGCATTGTGTTAGTAGCAGCTGCAGGTGGAGGAGCAGCGTGGGATGAATGGAGTTAACTCTTAATCCTGTCATTAGTGAAGAACCATTTCACGCCTCCAGCTCCCAGAACTAGCTTTAAAAGGCAGCTTTAAGTTAATGAACACCTACATGAGTGTGGGACAAAACATATGGTACAGAATTCTATTAATGAGAAAAAAATGGATACAGAATTTATTACACATCCTGTGTTAAATATTTGTATTAGGAAGGTTTTATATTATTATTATTATTATTGTTATTATTATTATTATTATTATTATTATTATTATTATTATTGTTATTATTATTATTATTATTATTATTATTATTACCCTTTAATATGTTATTACTGTATAAAGATTGCAGACACACTGAAGATTCTTATATTCTAGAAATGAAATATCTTTGTGTGTGTTACTGAAAGAAGAAGTGTGACACGTGACACTTGACACGTGACATGAGGTGTATTATAGAGGCAGCCTGGGAAGAGTCGAGGAGCTCAGAGACCTGCTCCAGCTCCAGGAACAACGGCAGCTATCACAAAGAAATCACAGAAAATCAACAAAGAGCAAATTTCAGACTGTGAGCTGTGAGACGAGCGCTGAGGAATCTGTAAGAAACTCTGCAGCTCCAGTTCTTCATTAATGAGCAGTTTTAGGGCCGTAAATTAAAGTTAAGATAATTGTGGCTTAAAAAACATTACTGCAGGTCCTTAAAGACGCTGAGAAATACAGTCTAAATAAACACACAAACACACACATAAACACATAAACACACACACACACACACAAACACAAACACACACACACACACACAAACACACAAACACACACACAAACACACACAAACACACACAAACACACACAAACACAAATACACACACACACACAAACACACACACACAAACACACAAACACACACACACATACACATACACACAGACAGTTGTTGTCATGTTGAAACGTGAACATTATCTTCATCTTCATCTTCATCTTCAGCTGAAGGGTCTGCACTAAAATCTACAGCTCTGAGTCCAGGACTGATGTAGTAACGCTGACAGGAAGTGAATAAAAGCAGATGTTTAGTACATTTTTTCAATTTTATCCCATTATTCCACTTCACAAAAAGACGACAGGTGTGTGGAAGCCGTCAGAGATGATGTTCCTTCCTCACTGGCCTTCATTCAGTTCCTCTGAAAACAAACATTTATTTGCATTTAAATCATTTGTATTTATTTCGATTGCATTGAAGGTTTGTGTGACTGAAGGATGAGAACTGAGAATTTTAATAAGAGATGAATCAGATTTCTGTGAACGCAGTCATTAGAGTCATCATTTATTACCTGCAGTCAGAGCAGCTGTTTAAAAATCTGTCCAATTCACATTATTATATTATATTATATTATATTATATTATATTATATTATATTATATTATATATAATTACCGCAGTGAGTTGCTGAGCTGTGGATTGTGTTGATTACTTTTCTTTACCTGCAGCTCACACAAACCAAACAGAGTGAAATCTGAGACTCACCATTCAGCAAAGCCACTTTTATTTCAGTGTTATATGTGTGAGTGTGTGTGTGTGCGTGTGTGTGTGTGTGTGTGTGTGTGTGTGTGTGTGTGCGCGTGTGTGTGTTTGTGTGTGTGTGTGTGCGCATGTGTGTGTGCGTCTGTGTGAGTGTGTGTGTATGTGAGTGTCTGTGTGTGAGTGTGTGTGTATATGTGAGTGTGTGTGTGTGTGTGTGTGTCTGTGTGTAAAGTTCCACTGATTCTGAAGACACTAAACCTTTTTTACTGAAGACTGAAAAAGGTGAATCTTTTATACCACATCTGTCCATCTCTCTCTTTCCCTCATTATCAGACCCCTTCATTCATAATTAAACACATGAAAACGCAGAGTCCTCAACTGCATGGAATAAAGGCCCTTGTTGCTATGGCAACACACCACCTCAGAAAAACTTCAGAGAAAAGAGCGTTTATGTGAGCTGGAGAGTGCGCTGAGTCCCTGGGGAAAGTAGATTTCTGAGGGAAGGAGAAGACACCCACACACACACACACACACACACACACACACACACACACAGATCTTTCTCATAACCAAATTTCATCATGAGGCAGATCTGAGGCACGAAATAATTAGCGCTGTGAGGTTTGTTCCTGTGCTAATTAACGAAACCCCACTTTTAAATTAATAATAAGTAAAAGTATTGCATCTGTATTTCAATTACCCACAATGCCCTTCTAATAGAGGTACAGTGGGATTTCACCCTTGCTTTGTCTTTCTACCTAAAGAAAGTGATGCGGCAGCATTTTAGTGCTTTAAAATTCTCATCATCCCCTCCGACAACACCGTCATCTCCTACATCACTGAGTCCGTGCTATAGCTGCACTGCATTCTGGGAGTTTGGGTCCAGCCTTCATCTTTAACGTGATGCTGAGAAATAAAACATGTGACTGAAATATCAGGTTTATCTTCACAGCAGCTCTAAAATCCGAAGCTGTGCTTTAATCAGGGAAGAGCAGAGTTAGTGTTCATTAGAGTGAGGAGCACACACTGCGATGGAGAGATGTTTACGGAGGTATTAACCAGGAGGAAGGAGGTTTGTGTGAAAGAGAAATGGCACAAATCATTTCCATATTTTCCTCAGAGATAGTGTTCTGATTAGCAGCCAGCTGAACGGCCAAATGCTGCGTCAGCATTTTATTTATTCCCGTCACAGGAGAGGTTTTTACACACAGGAGCACGCTTCTGTACTTCAGACTGTTGTAAAGTGATTTGGAAATCGCAGCATCATCATGATGAAGATCTTTCTTTAAAATACTGTCTGAAGAACAAACAGCCTCTTACTATCATTATAGAATTATAATTAGAATTACTCCCAATTGTTCCATTAAAAACCATAATCACACTCTTCTTTATATTATATTATATTATATTATATTATATTATATTATATTATATTATATTATATTATATTATCCATCTTCTACCGCTTATCCGGGACCAGGTCATGGGGGCAGCAGTCTGAGCAGGGACACCCAGACTTCCCTCTCCCCAGACACTTCCTCCAGCTCTTCCGGGGGAATACCGAGGCGTTCCCAGGCCAGCCGAGAGACATAGTCCCTCCAGCGTGTCCTAGGTCTTCCTCGGGGCCTCCTCCCGTTTGGACATGCCTGGAACACCTCTCCAGGGAGGCGTCCAGGAGGCATCTGGAACAGATGCCCGAGCCACCTCAGCTGACTCCTCTCGATGTGGAGGAGCAGCAGCTCTACTCTGAGCTCCTCCCGAGTGACCGAGCTCCTCACCCTCTCTCTAAGGGAGCGCCCAGCCACCCTGCGGAGGAAACTCATTTCGGCCGCCTGCATCCGGGATCTTGTCCTTTCGGTCATGACCCAAAGCTCATGACCATAGGTGAGGGTAGGAATGTAGATCGACTGGTAAATAGAGAGCTTCGCATTGCAGCTCAGCTCTTTCTTCACCACAACAAACTGGTATATCGACAGCATCACTGCAGAAGATACACCGATCCACTTGTCCATCTCCCGCTCCATCCTTCCCTCACTCGTGAACAAGACCCCAAGATACTTCAACTCCTCCACTTGAGGCAGGAGCTTTGCACCAACCTGAAAAACCATAATCACACTCTTCTTTATATTATATTATATTATATTACATTATATTATATTATATTATATTCTATTACATTATATTATATTATATTATATTACATTACATTATATTACATTATATTACCTTATATTATATATTATATATATATTATATATTATATTATATTACATTATATTACCTTATATTATATTATATTACATTATATTACATTATATTATATTACATTATATTACATTACATTACATTACATTACATTACATTACATTACATTATATTATATTATATTATATTATATTATATTATATTATATTATATTATATTATATTATAGCTTTCCTTCTGACCGTAACAGAGCACTGAAACTGGAGACTCCTTCCAGAAATATATATTTTTAATTTTCTGTACATGGCCTTGTGATTGAGCTGTTGCTATAGAAACGGTAAGGTTTACTCAACACCTGACGTCCAATGAGAGAAGAGAATTCAGCCATTAGCTGTAGAAGAATTACAGAGTCACCTTTACAGCAACAAATAATGAGATGATCCTTTTTTTAAAAACAAGGATATCTGAGATATCATCTGGAACTAATAATTTATCCTGAAGAAGAACAAAGCTGAGAATGAATAGCAGCACTGGTTTCCTCTCAGGGTTCGAGAGCTGCTGGTGTTGGATACAGAATACTTGTTGGCTAGAGTGCAGATTCTCTACGCTTCATTAGATTGAAGATGATGTGGTTCTGTTCAGTTCTATGAGGGTTGTAGGCTTCAGTCTTTCTGCTACTGAGGAGAGGAAGTTCAGTCTGCTCCTCACTCCCAGGCAGGC
>NC_083483.1:305000-320000 GCF_030014155.1 Tachysurus vachellii | reverse complement strand
ATAAAGGCAGTGTTGGTGTTAATTCGATGCACTGTCCTGTGGAGAAAAATCTGATCTCATGTTCACTGCTACACTTACAGTTTCTCTTCACTTACACTTAAAAGAAGTTAAGAGATTTCCGTAAACATTATTACAGGACATATTTAACACTGTTCCTCACTCGAGACGTCATCACGCAAGAGCACAATTGTGTGTGACCATTAAACGCTCCTGTTTCAGACAGACTCCGCCCCCTATGTGTGACCATTAAACGCTCCTGTTTCAGACAGACTCCGCCCCCTGTGTGTGACCATTAAACGCTCCTGTTTCAGACAGACTCCGCCCCCTGTGTGTGACCATTAAACGCTCCTGTTTCAGACAGACTCCGCCCCCTGTGTGTGACCATTAAACACTCCTGTTTCAGACAGACTCCGCCCCCATGTGTGACCATTAAACGCTCCTGTTTCAGACAGACTCCACCGCCTATGTGTGACCATTAAACACTCCTGTTTCAGACAGACTCCGCCCCCTGTGTGTGACCATTAAACGCTCCTGTTTCAGACAGACTCCGCCCCCTGTGTGTGACCATTAAACGCTCCTGTTTCAGACAGACTCCGCCCCCTGTGTGTGACCATTAAACACTCCTGTTTCAGACAGACTCCGCCCCCTGTGTGTGACCATTAAACACTCCTGTTTCAGACAGACTCCGCCCCCATGTGTGACCATTAAACGCTCCTGTTTCAGACAGACTCCACCGCCTATGTGTGACCATTAAACACTCCTGTTTCAGACAGACTCCGCCCCCTGTGTGTGACCATTAAACACTCCTGTTTCAGACAGACTCCGCCCCCTGTGTGTGACCATTAAATGCTCCTGTTTCAGACAGACTCCGCCCCCTGTGTGTGACCGTTAAACACTCCTGTTTCAGTCAGACTCCGCCCCCTGTGTTTGACCATTATACGCTCCTGTTTCAGACAGACTCCGCCCCCTGTGAATATTCAGGGAGTGTGAATGATGAAAGATCAGATGATTTAGTCTGATTATAAGGAGCTTTTACACGGCTGTACAGAGCGAATTCACCGCCTCTGTTCTGTATACAGCAGCGTTATATTCATTTGTTTTGCACCAAGAGCAAATAAACACCTGCAATTAAATTTATTATCAAAGTCCAACACGTTGTATTGAACAAATGTGTTTTTTTTCAGCAAGAAATTGTTGATATTAAAAAAACGCCCATAAAGTACGGCACATAAAGAGAAAATCATCTGCTATAAAACCCAAAAGTATGATGAGTCGTATAAGCTACACCATACTCCTGCATGAGTTCTCCACATGGCTTGTCTGGTTTTTATTTTTCATGAACATATAACCTTTGACCTACATTTACACAATACAGAAGGTAAAGATGACCAAACTGTAACACTTTGGAGTCACTAATACAAGTTTATTATTACTTACAGCACAAATGACAAACTACATTACAGATCATCAGAAGTCCATCATCTAGCTTCATCTAATTAAGAATTTCATACAATAAAATCATACAATTCTGCATGTTTTTACTGATTCCTACTTACACTTTATTTCTAGACCTTCAGGGGAAAGTGGCTGTTAACTGCACAGCTTTATCCAGGAGAAAAAAGATCAAGTAAATTAATAATCATTGGTCACGATATGGGGGGTCACGGTGGCTTAGTGGTTATCACGTTCGCCTCACACCTCCAGGGTTGGGGGTTCGATTCCCACCTCCACCTTGTGTGTGTGGAGTTTGCATGTTCTCCCTGTGCCTCAGGGGTTTCCTCCGGGTACTCCGGTTTCCTCCCCCGGTCCAAAGACATGCATGGTAGGTTGATTGGCATCTCTGGAAAATTGTCCGTAGTGTGTGAGTGAATGAGAGTGTGTGTGTGCCCTGTGATAGGTTGGCACTCCGTCCAGGGTGTATCCTGCCTTGATGCCCGATGACGCCTGAGATAGGCACAGGCTCCCCGTGACCCGAGGTAGTTCGGATAAGCGGTAGAAGATGAATGAGTGAGTGAGTGAGGGGTCATGATATAGGGCACTTTAAAGAGGAAACATAAAAACTGGCATTTTATAACCAGTAAGTTGTTAGCAATATGGTGATTGTACTGGTGTATTATTGTATTTGTTCTGTTAATGTAGTCTTATCTAGTCCCTTTTTTTCTTAATGCACCGCCTACAGCAGACATGTCTGATGATTACAAATGTAGTGAAGGCAATAAATGAAAGAACAGACAGGAGGAACAATAAAACATCTACCGAGTGGTAAGAATACCAGGGCATTTTGTAGGATTCTGTACGTAGATGAGCTGCACCTCCATGCCTCATCAGGTACTCAATCCAGAACACAGCATTGTCTAATGGTTTGATTGGCACATCTCTGTGGAGTCTGGAGAGTCTCTGCATATTTTCTCGGTATGAAGGTTCATGTAGAACTTCTTTCAAGGTTAAAAGGAATGAGTCTTTGTCCACAGTTGCAAAATTCACATTCTTTGCGACTCCTTTCACCCTCATTTTTTCAAGATTGTCGGGCTGATCCCAGACGAGTCCAAAACCAACTATAGGAACTCCATGATAGATAGCTTCCTGAATTCCATTGGTTCCACCATGAGCCACAAATACCCTGGTCTTTGGGTGGCCAATGAGATCATTTTGGGGCATCCAGTCCATTATTAATGTATTGTTCCCCACTGTGGAAGGTCTTTCCCCTTTATATCTCCAGATAACTTTTTGTGGAAGCTCTGCAAAAGCCTCAGCTATCAAATTAGCTACATCATGAGGAAGTTGACCAACCATCGTTCCCAGAGACATGACAATGACACCATGTTCACCAGAGCTCTGCACAAAGTCCTCAAGATGCTGTGGAAGAGGTTTGGATTCTTTGCAGTGGAATCCACCAATGTAGATGAAATTTGGCATGGTAGGGCGAGGGAACTCAAAGATAAAATCAACTCTGAACAGCCACAGATCTGCTGCTTGAACTAATTCAAAGTAGTTTACTCCTGGACCAAGAAGTTGCCTACACAAATCATTGTATTGTGAAGTCATAAAAAAATGAATCTGTAATTCAGTTACCATGTACATGACAACATTAAGTACTCTCTCAAAGAAGCTCATGTGGTCTGATAGCTCCAACATTGGCAATGGAACATAAGAAAGTGGTGAGGGAGCAATTGCAAAATGTCCCTCATGATGTACGGTCCACCGAACATTAAAGACAAGAGGCAGGTTGAGATAATGTCCTACAATGACACCACCCATTAAAGCAGGGTCAGTAAGATACACATCATATTTAGCATCTCTCAAAGTCTGCATTAGTTCCTGGTCTTCAAACATGCTGATCAACATTCTTCTCTCTTTCTCCATCATTTTACCTGCCATGTACCACATCTCCTTCTCGAGTTTCAGGCGAGCCCATGTGGAACCCTCCCTTATAATTTCCAAGTATCTGCTAACAGTTTTCCAGATAAAATTTTGCTCAAAAATGGCTGAGTTTCCTAAAGTGATGGAATTGTAGAACGGTGATGTTTCTTCAATGTACCAGCTGTCTGAAGATCGAATGACTGTAATGTTGTGACTTTTGGCATGAAGAGCCTCAATCAAGATTTTCATGTTGATCCAGTGGCTGCCATCCACAGGGAAGATCAGAATCTTCCCAGTATAGGCTGAGGCTACCAGCAGGCTGAGCAAGACCAGGCCAGAGCTTTGCATTTTCTGTCCATTCATTGCAGCACCTACAGTAATGAACAGAAAGCTAGAGATTAATACATTAATAAATACAAGTGTGTTCGTTCCTTAATTGACTGTTCTGGCAAACTACTTCTCATGTATAATTTTTTTAATTAAACTGTCACAACCAGGGAAGGAAGGAGACGGACCCGTACACAGGATAGCTTCAAATGAATGGGGTTTAATAAATGATAAAGACAAAGACAGTAAATGACGAGGACTACGATAATAAAAATGAAGAAACCTAACCTTGACTAGACGTAAGCAATGAATCCGCGCCGCCATCGGCAACGCGGCTCACATTTATACAAAAAGACAATGAAACACAATTGGGGGTGGGGTGGTCCGAGGCACACGGCGAAGGCTGATGGGGGGAGCAAGGACCACGGCGAGGCCGGTGGGGGGAGCAAGGACCACGGCAAGGTAGGCGACGGGAGCCAAGGCACATGGCGAAGCAGGTGGGGGGAGCAGGGCACACGGCGGCGCAACCAGAGAGGGCCGAGCGACGTCCATGGCCGAGCTTAAGGGCCGAGGAGACGTCCGCATCTGAGTTGAAGGGCCGAGCGAAGTCCACAGCCGAGCTAACGTGCCGAGCAGCGTCCCCTGACGCACCGAGGCCAAACCCTCGCCTCAACGAACTGAGGAAAAGGGAGGGCGGGAAAGATTTTCCGCCACGGGCCTGCAACACCCCCCGCGGATGAAGTGAGGCGACGTCCTCCTCGGCGGAACCGGAAATGGCGCAGCGTCCCTCCCCGGAGCAAAGTGCGGGGCGATGCCGCAGGGCACCGGAAAAAAAAAAGAAAAAAGGTCCAAGAAGACTGACGGAACCTTCCGGGGAAGACGACGATTAAAAATAGATCCAGACAAACTGACGGAACAGTGACAATTAGAATAGGGGGAATAACGACGAAAAAAAAAGCCGGTCCGAGCTGGAAGCTATCCTGCTGGGTCCGTATTTAAAAATACCTAACCTTGACTAGACGTAACCAATGAATCCGCGCTGCCGTCGGCAACGCGGCTCACATTTATACAAAAAGACAATGAGACACAATTGGGAACAGGTGTAGAGACAGGGAGCAGCAGACGAAGGTGGGGCAGACATGTGACAACAACAATAACAATAACAACAGCACATGGCCGAAAGTCCGCGCTGATCCCTGACAGAAACTCTTTTTTTTTTTTTTTTTATTTCCAAGAAATTATATATATACTGTGACCAACGTTAGGAGCAGATTAGTCAAGGATGCAACCAAGAAGCCAAAGGAACTTTGAAGGAACCTGAGAGAGCCACAGCTCAGGCTGAGGACACTTTAACACAGAACACTTTAAGCTGTGAGAACACCATTAGTGAATAAAGCACACCTGACAAAAGGCATGATGGAACAAACATGTGGAAAAAGGTTCTCTGATCAAAAGAGACCTAAATTTAACTTAATGGCCTTGGATCAACTCAACACTGCTCATCACCCTGAGAACACCAAACCAGCCGTGAACATTGTGGTGGTACTTTCATGTTATGGGAATGCTTTTAATCAGCAGGTTTTAAAAACTAGTCGGTTCTGTGGGTGTGATGGGTCAAGCCCTGATCCCAGGATGGCTGAAAATCTGTGGGAAGACTTAATTATAACCGCTCTTCACCACCACCACCACCACCATGACCACCACCACAACCACAACCACAACTACCACCACAACCACAATCACCACCACCACAACCACCACCACAACCACATCTACCACCACAATTACAATCACCACCACCACAACCACAACCACCACCACAACCACAACCACCACCACAACCACCACCACAACCACAACCACCACCACAACCACCACCACCACCACAACCACAACCACCAACACAACCACCACCACAACCACCACCACAACCACAACCACCACAACCACCACCACCACCACCACAACCACCAACACAACCACCACCACTATCACAACCACCACCACAACCACCATCACCACAACCACCACCACCACAACCACCACAACTACCACCACAACCACCACTGATCCCAGGATGATCCCAGGATGGCTGAAAATCTGTGGGAAGACTTAATTATAACCGCTCTTCACCACCACCACCACCACCATGACCACCACCACAACCACAACCACAACTACCACCACAACCACAATCACCACCACCACAACCACCACCACAACCACATCTACCACCACAATTACAATCACCACCACCACAACCACAACCACCACCACAACCACAACCACCACCACAACCACCACCACAACCACAACCACCACCACAACCACCACCACCACCACAACCACAACCACCAACACAACCACCACCACAACCACCACCACAACCACAACCACCACAACCACCACCACCACCACCACAACCACCAACACAACCACCACCACTATCACAACCACCACCACAACCACCATCACCACAACCACCACCACCACAACCACCACCACAACCACCACCACAACCACCACCACCACTACCACCACAACAACCACCACCACAACCACCACCAACAACATCAACACTGTTCATCCAGTCTGACAAAACTCGAGTAAGTTTATGAAGAAAAAACAGGAGACAGACACTTTAAGGCAAAACCCTGTAGATGGACTAGGTAAATATTTAAAAGCAGTAAACATCACATTATTTATTCTTTGCTAATATTTGTTCAGGCCATTTTCTATTGAACATTAAAAAAATGATAATCATTTATGCAAATGACACTCCGTCTAAATGAATATTCATAAACTGTAATAATACAAAACAAAATGTAGCTTTCTGATAATGTGAGAAGTAAAGTTTTTATTTTACTGTGAAGAGGCTCTCAAAAACATCTGAGAAATAATGCTGAAAAATGACTTCTTTATTGCTTAATTACATAAATACCATACACTTTTACACCTTTTACACACACACACACACACACACACACACACACACATAACGTATGAACAATTATATTTAAACCCATATGACATGAATACATTCACCAAACTCAAACCACAATGGAGTTAAAGATTCATAAATAGCTTTAAATAATATTTTATCTCATTGCAGACTAAAAATGATAATAACATTAATTAAGTACGATCTAAATATAAACATTTTTGATGAAAGAAATCTAATAATAATCATTGGAAATGTACCCTTAGGTACACTGTATTTCTCTTAACACATACAGTATATAGACAGCAGAGTGCTAAGTAAATAAACAGAGATTTATAATAGATAAAGTTATTAAATGGATGTCTCACAAATCAATTCACTCAGAAAGTAATTACATTATTCAATAATCCAGTGAAATGAAACATTTAGACGTACCATAGACACGATTCCATAAACCAAATCAGTGCTTTAAAATCCCTGTGTGTGTGAGTGAAAAAGCAAAAAGAGCAAAGAGCATTTACTCCAGAAAACCCAGATTAATAAATGACTTTTACTGTATTATCTCCTTGTGTCCATGAATATTGTTCTTAAGTCCAAGGTCAAAAGTATGCTTGACTAAAGAAAACCTGTGTTCTGGTCAAAGCCACCCAGATTGTGTGTTAAAGGCAGTGGTCTAGGTTTAAACCCTGTCTCAGAAGATACTCAAGAACCATCTGGCAACTTCCGAGAGGTAAACTACATGCAGGTGATTTTAAACATCTGAATGTTGAGCTCAGAAAACTCAGTTCATTCTGAACATAACCCGAGTCTGAACTCGAGGAACTTCCCCTACTTTTGGACTGAATGTGGCCCTTAGTGAAAAAACAGTTTCAAAGTGTTTATTTATTCTCAGAGGAAAAGTGTACATAACTGTTAAAATAGCAATAGTACCATTACATAGAACTCATGCATTAAAAGGCCAAAAGTATGTGCACCCTAACCATGACACCCATATATTGTTCTTTCCAAATTGTTTCCATAAAATTGAACATACAATAGTAAAGAAAGACCTTGTGTGCTGTAGACTTACAGTTTCCCTTCACTGGAAATAAGAAGCCCAAACCTGTTCCAACATGACCACTGTATGTTCACAGCAGGTCCAGATCACAGAACTCAACTCCACTGAACATCTTTGGCATGAATTGGAACATCGATATCAGTATGATGGTCAAGGGTGCACAATCTTAAATTAAATTAAACCTTATATTAAATATTCTAGTCTATTCTATTTTATTTGACAGAACATGGTAGACCTATACGTAAGGCGAGCTCTCAGATGTTTTTAACCAAAGTCTTATCTAGTCCCTTTTTTTCTTAATGCACCGCCTACAGCAGACATGTCTGATGATTACAAATGTAGTGAAGGCAATAAATGAAAGAACAGTCAGGAGGAACAATAAAACATCTACCGAGTGGTAAGAATACCAGGGCATTTTGTAGGATTCTGTACGTAGATGAGCTGCACCTCCATGCCTCATCAGGTACTCAATCCAGAACACAGCATTGTCTAATGGTTTGATTGGCACATCTCTGTGGAGTCTGGAGAGTCTCTGCATATTTTCTCGGTATGAAGGTTCATGTAGAACTTCTTTCAAGGTTAAAAGGAATGAGTCTTTGTCCACAGTTGCAAAATTCACATTCTTTGCGACTCCTTTCACCCTCATTTTTTCAAGATTGTCGGGCTGATCCCAGACGAGTCCAAAACCAACTATAGGAACTCCATGATAGATAGCTTCCTGAATTCCATTGGTTCCACCATGAGCCACAAATACCCTGGTCTTTGGGTGGCCAATGAGATCATTTTGGGGCATCCAGTCCATTATTAATGTATTGTTCCCCACTGTGGAAGGTCTTTCCCCTTTATATCTCCAGATAACTTTTTGTGGAAGCTCTGCAAAAGCCTCAGCTATCAAATGAGCTACATCATGAGGAAGTTGACCAACCAACGTTCCCAGAGACATGACAATGACACCATGTTCACCAGAGCTCTGCACAAAGTCCTCAAGATGCTGTGGAAGAGGTTTGGATGCTTTGCAGTGAAAACCACCCATGTAGATAAAATTTGGCATGGTAGGGCGAGGGAACTCAAAGATAAAATCAACTCTGAACAGCCACAGATCTGCTGCTTGAACTAATTCAAAGTAGTTTACTCCTGGACCAAGAAGTTGCCTACACAAATCATTGTATATTGAATCCATAAAATACTTAATCTGTAATCTAGTTACCATGTACATGACAACATTAAATGCTCTCTCAAAGAAGCTCATGTGGTCTGATAGCTCCAACATTGGCAATGGAACATAAGAAAGTGGTGAGGGAGCAATTGCAAAATGTCCCTCATTTTGTACGGTCCACCGAACATTAAAGACAAGAGGCAGGTTGAGATAATGACTTAGAATTGTGCCACTCATTATAACAGGGTCAGTAAGAAACACATCATATTTAGCATCTCTCAAAGTCTGCATTAGTTCCTGGTCTTCAATTATGCTGATTAACATTCTTCTCTCTTTCTCAAACATTTCAACTGATTTGTCCCACATCTCCTTCTCGAGTTTCAGGCGAGCCCATGTGGAACCCTCCCTCATAATTTCCAAGAGCCTACTTATAATATTCTGAATGAAATCTTTATCAAAAGTCCCTGCTATTGGTAAAGTGATGGAATTGTAGAACGGTGATGTTTCTTCAATGTACCAGCTGTCTGAAGGTCGAATGACTGTAATGTTGTGACTTTTGGCATGAAGAGCCTCAATCAAGATTTTCATGTTGATCCAGTGGCTGCCATCCACAGGGAAGATCAGAATCTTCCCAGTATAGGCTGAGGCTACCAGCAGGCTGAGCAAGACCAGGCCAGAGCTTTGCATTTTCTGTCCATTCATTGCAGCACCTACAGTAATGAACAGAATGCTAGAGATTAGTACATTAATAAATACAAGTGTGTACAGATTATATGGATTCATCCACTGACAACACTTTAAGCTTGCTGTTGTTGTAGAGAATGAGCAAACATGTTCTCTGGTGAGAGAATAAACTGAAGATTTGTGGCCTTGGAACAAAGCAGTGCATTTAGTAGAAAACCAACACTAAACCCTTGGAACAACACATTACTGTATGTAGTTTCAAATAGTGGAGATATTTTTTCACACTAGAATCCGGACTTAATCATGTGGCCATTTCAGCAATCAGTACTTGAGTAAACAAATTACAAGGTCATCACCAATGTCCTTGCATCAGTGACATAGTTATTTAGGTGGCAGTGCAAGGAAGAAGCATATAGTTTATATTTACTCTTTTGCATGAGAGATGGTTTGAGATGGCCATGACAGGCTGAGAAAAGAGATCCATTTACATTTCAGTGACCCCACGGTTATCAGACTTTTACTGGTTGGGTCAATCACCTCTGGTCCTCTTGTGAAGATTAGAATAGTCAAAGATGACCAGCATCAACTGCAGACAGCTGAAGGTTCCTTAGTTGTTTGATGTGTGCTGTCTCTGCTTTGCTTTTCTCTTAGGGTGTGCCTGAGTTTTTTGACTTCTTAGACTCAAAGTGGTGAGGTAGTGGTTGGTCCTGCACACCACCTCTGGAGAAGGGAGGAGGTTACACAAACCACCAGGGCTTGTAGTCAACACTAAAATACATGCAGATACAATCTGTGCAAAAGCCTGAAAACTGACTCATGATAATTAGTGGTTACTTTTAACATATCATTTTGAGCTATGACAAGACGCATGGCTTCAGTGGGGTCAAAAAACATCTGGACAGTGTGCTCTTCGTTTGTCCCTTCTGGAAACACAGCTTCTCTTTATGATGATTGATAGAGCTTTAAAAGGTAGACATACCTATGTGAAGCCCTGCATAATGCATACTGCTGTACATGACTTAAGAGATACAGACATGTTCACTAAGAACCTTCACTACAGTTGAGATAAAAAAGATCTGTAAATGCCATGAAGTGCCGAAGAAGAATTATTTTCTAATGATAATCTAATAATAAAGATAGGAAGTAATAATTCCCTCAGGTATACTGTATTTCTCTAAAAAAATCTGGTGATTATTACATAAACACACATTTATAACATCATTATAAGAACTGCCCACAAATCAATTTCTTACTAAATGTATTATTCCACAATGAAATCCAATCATAATGCAGACGTACCGTAAATCTGATCCCACGAGCTAAAGAACTTCATTCAAGTGTGTGTGCGAGACCAAAGAGCATTCTGTTCAGGAACCTGGATTAATGAATGACTCTCAGTGTAGCGAGAGCTTACAACTGGTCAGAGAGAATGTGACGAGGGGAAACAGTCCATATTGTGGATATGATATGAACAGATAAACTGGTGGAAATTCTGAACCCTGTATGGATTTCTTTACATACATCATTGAAACTTTTTTTACTTCCTTCTTGTTTCATTGTTAATGAGTTGCTCAGTGTTTACTCTGGAACTTTCTCCACTATCAGTTCATCATTCTAATAGAAAATATCACACGGCTGTTCAGACCTCCACCTAACTACCTTGAACTTAAGAAAAACAAGTTAGAAGTTTCCATGTCAGAAGTCTCATTTACAACCTGAAGTGTGTTCTCAGGAACAACCTGCTGCACTGATGGTAGATTCTTTGAGAAGCTCTGCTGTTATTAGTGTTCTTCATTTTCTTAGAATGGATCTCAGCAGTTTGTGGAACCCTTTCTGATAAACACTTTATTGTCGGTTAAACCGTTAACCATTAAGTCTTTAAACCTTTAAGCTGCAGGCTGACAACTGAAAACTTAATCCTGAAGTTTATTGCATCATTCGTTCATCTTTATGAAGCACTTTATCCTGGTCAGAGTCTCGCTAGGTCCGGAATCTGTCCACTGAAACCAGCAGGAACACAGCAGGAACACAGCAGGAACACAGCAGGAACACAGCAGGACTGATCTTCCTGAAAACACAGATATATTCAGTTGATATACTACACTTTTTCTGTATAAACCTGCTCCATCTGATCTGATCTAACACACCAGTTGTCTTGGTAACAATAATGACCACAGCATCGTCGTTAATAATCTGATCCAGTTAACTCAGTATAAACTTTCACTCTGTTGTTAATTCCTTACACTTTATTTATTTGTTTGAATCCTTTTTTCTGTAAGAGACCAGCTGCTGCTCCGTCACACAGAGCTTCATTTCCTCTTTTCTGGTGAGCGTCAGTTCAGTCTTGCTCCAAAAAAGTCTTTTTTCTTCAGGATCATCTACACACACACACACACACACACACACACACACACACACACACACACACACACTATTCTCTCTGTCTGTGCTACAATGTGAATAGAATAGGAGGGAAAACGTATTAATATACATTATTTGAATTCATGATTCATTCATGCTCTTTATTCAGATCCTATTCATTATTAATTCTCCCTTAAACGACACTGACACTGTGGTGACTGATTCGTTTTCTTGTGACACTCTCTTCCTACCTCAAATTCTCTCTCTGACATTCTGTATAATTAACACAAAGAGAATTTAATGATTTCATGTCAGTTAAGCAAAGCACAGAGAATTTCATGAAATAAATGACAAAGGTAATTTTTCCCTCTTGCTCATTAATCCTAGAAAAACCACAAGCGTATCTAAAATATCAGTAAAGATATCGCTATATTTATTGAAGGAGAATGATGATTTTAAGCTTCTTCCTCTTTCATAGTCTTTGTTGGAGCTCTGTAGATGTTCTGGAATTGTTTCCATTATAAAAGAGTCTGTCTTTATGTTTACATCAGCAGGTCTGAACAGATAACTAACAAAAGTCTTAAAAATATATGATATAATAGACTTTCAGCCTAGACTTAAAGATTGAGACTGTGTCTGAGTTCCAACCCTAAATGACAGCTGTTCAATAGCCAGGAGTTTTAAGTCCTGCGGCTTGAGGCTTCATTCTTCTGGGTATTAATAAAGAGCCTGCAGCTTGAGACCGACTGAGCAGGAGCTGATTATAAAAGTTTCAGCTACATTCATCGCTTTTTAAGTTATTAGTATTGATTTATAATAACTTTATAATTTATGATGTGAGATACACAACTGATCCTGTCAAACTTCATGAAGAACTTTTTCCTGTCCATTTAATCAGTTATGGTTTTAATCTAATGCTGCTGTGTTGCTGGTAGTTTGTGATTAAACTTATAGATTGTGTTATTTTAATATTTTAGAAACATCTTCAGGGGAAATCATCAGCTGAATGTCTTCATCTGTCACTCAGATCTCTCAGAAATATGCCGTGACTCGGATCTTTGTCTTTCTAGAAAAAAGCTTTTCAGCATTATCAGTGTATAAGAGCTCTGCTCCAGACCAGACGCCAGACGTCTCTGCTGAGCGCTGAACAGCACCAGACTATTTATTTACTCTCACTCACTCACTCATCTTCTACCACTTATCCGAACTACCTCGGGTCACGGGGAGCCTGTGTCTGTCTCAGGTGTCATCGGGCATCAAGGCAGGATACACCCTGGACGGAGTGCCAACCCATCACAGGGCACACACACACACACACACTCTCTTTCACTCACACAATCACACACTACGGACAATTTTCCAGAGATGCCAATCAACCTACCATGCATGTCTTTGGACCGGGGGAGGAAACCGGAGTACCCGGAGGAAACCCCCGAGGCACGGGGAGAACATGCAAACTCCACACACACAAGGTGGAGGCGGGAATCGAACCCGGACCCTGGAGGTGTGAGGCGAACGTGCTAACCACTAAGCCACCGTGTCCCACTATTTATTTATTTAAAGGTATAAAACAATCTTAATATTCCACATTGTTCAAATTTGATTATTCGATAAAAACAAATTAAAAGTCCAAGATCACAAATACTATTCGATCAGCAATACAGAATAAAATCTCTAATAAAAATGTTTACTTTTATTATAATGCTTTATAACACTGCAGTGAGTCCCAGTGTTCAGGTTTCTCAGTAATGTGTCTTATTAACTGTACGAGGGAGAATAAAGAGAAGCTGCTGAGGAAACAGTGATTATAGCTGTTATAACAGAAGAGACAACAGGAAACTGACTCACAAATACATACAGATGAATAAAAATGACAATGAGGATGAGATTTAATGCAAAAACGTTCCATCCTCATAAGTAACATCTGAGTACAGACCAGAAAACTATTAGAAATAAAATGTAGTATTAATATTTAAACTGCAGTACTGAACATGTGACTGAGTCATTAGACATGTTGGAGTGATCAGTTAAAACACTTAACACAGTCTGTACATATCATACACTGAATGTTAGCTTGGAAGTGCAGAATATTTCTGTGATAATTAAATGTGTGTTCATTAGTGTAATGTTTAACACTAAGCTGTGTGTGAGGTTTTCTGCCCCACTCGGTGTTACTTTCACACTCTGGTGTAAATGAATGTTTGTTTTGTCGTGTTTTCACGTGTCCACATGCAAATTTCTATTTTTTTGGGTCAGAGACACTGTTATGGCCAAGAGGAGAATACATTGTGTGTGTGTGTGTGTGTGTGTGTGTGTGTGTGTGTGTATGGAAAGAGCATGGACACACACACATTGTGTGTTTTGCTGGTAATTACAGAACTAAAAACTGAGCCTCTCAGCTATTCTGCGACTTGCTGTGCTGAAAATCTGTTTTTTTTTTTCGTAAATTGTGAGTTTACCTCATCCAACACACACACATACACACACACACCATACACACACACACATACACATACACACACACATACACACACATACACATACACACACACATACACACACACACACCATACACACACATACACATACACACACACATACACACACATACACATACACACACACACACACATCATACACACACCATACACACACATCCAAACACATCATACACACACACACCATACACTCATACACACATACACACTCTTTCCACACCAAACACACATACACATACACACTCTCAATACATACACACACCATACGCACGCACACACACATCATACAAACACACACATCCAACACACACACACCATACACACACCGTACACACACAACATACACACACCACACACACATGTGCACACATCATACACAAATACACACACCATATACACACACACCATATACACACACATTATACACACACATCATACATCATACACACTCACACACATCACACACTCACACACATCATACACACACACAGATATCATACACACAACACAATACAACACAATACAACACAATACACACCACAACACAAGACACAAACCTCAGCCCCAGTCTCAGTTCTTCACACTGTTCTGTTCCTAAAATCCTAAATAAACAGAC